>NW_028227266.1:98770526-99030526 GCF_978045245.1 Mus caroli
TGGTCGCAGGCCTGAGGAAACTTGTTATGTTTTCCAAAGTGTATAAAGTAATTTATAATTCAAAGAAGAAAATTATAGATCTCTCCTGGGGTTCAAACACTGGGGCCGATGCCCACTTGGATGAAATGACTGCTAGAAAGACGTTGGGGAATCAACTACTCGATAGCTGGAGGCTGGGCAGAGAGTGAAGAGGGTTAATGATCTGGGTTACTTTCCAATACCATCACTGCCTTCAAGAAACACACAGCTGAAGTATTTGAAGGGAGTTCTCTCTCAAAAGAATTATCAGAAATTAATTTTTATTCATTTCCTCAGGAGAGAGGCTACTCATTGTCAAGAGTTCTTGTTAATAATAATAACTTCAAATTGTATAGTTCTTAAAAGTTTGAGATATAATTAGAAACCAGTTAAAACATACGAACTGAAATTTTCTTGCCCAGGACTTTTCATGAGTCCCACTTCTGTCTTTGTGAGTGGCATAGACTAAGTGCTTCTTTGCTCTCCCCAAGTCTTCCCAGAGTCATCCTGGAAGCCCGGTGTGCATCTTCTCTTGACAGTGGTCTCTTAGTATTCTAGGCAGACTCTTTAGCAAGTCTCATGGTGTCCCAAACAGGAGTTATGAGCAAAGGATCGCAGTCTTGGTTAGTGTACCCTAGCCCTTTAAATAGTGCAAGACACCCAGGCTGATGCTGAAATGATATGATGCAGTTGTTAGGTGTCAGTTCATTACACAGATAACCATGAGGCCACCACAGGGACACTGGGGAATGGCCACCATTTTCTGAGCTTTACATGATTTTTTTTTTTTTTTAGGAGTGCATCTTCCTGTCACCAATTTTGAAAAGAATCTTCAATATCTTGGATAAAAATCTGGGGTTTTTCCTAATGAACCACAGTGGTAGCAGTGTGGCGTTGAAATGAGTTTTGCCTTATACATTTCTGGTGGGGATGTGAACAGGAAGAATCTTCTTGCAATTTCATATCATGTGTCAAATGTCTCAAAAATGTCTTCAACATCTGGTCATGCAATTTTACTTCCAGGACTTTTTCCTAGACAAGAATAAAAAATATTAGGGAAAAAAGTCAATGGAGATTTAACTTATAACTTTAAAATATTTTAAAAACTACATGTCCAAATTATGTTTATAGCTAAGTCATGTCATCAAACATGTTTATAAGAAATGTTTTAGACATGAAACATTGATTATAAAATGTTAAATTAAAAGTTATATTTACTAAGTTACATTTACAATGTATTTTCTGTGGTGTACCTAGTAATGAAGGATGTCTGACAACCTGTGACAGACATTAGAAGGATAATTTTAAATTTTATTTTCTGAATTACTATATATTTTACAAATTGTGTGTGTGTGTATATATATTATACACATTTCATTTATTGAATGACTTCTGGATTTCCTGGAAATTATTTGTTTTGTTTGTTTAATATACTTTTATCATATGGCTGTTTTCTCATACACTCCAACTGCTTAATAAACAACCTTTCAACCCCGCTTTCCATATAACAAAAACCTTTTGTTTGTCTCTTTGCTCTAAGATAGCCACTACTTCTTTCTGGCTCCCTGTGATTTGTTTGTCTCTAGTTCTATGTACATTCTAATAATTTCTGCTGCATTCATGGATTTTCATGCTTCTATATCAAATGCGATGTTTCCCAAATCCCTTATCTTTACTTATTTTGCAAATACATCTAAGACAAAGTTCATGAACTTTTGATAACTTGAAGGTATTTAAGTCAATACAAATAGACTTTTGGTGGATAGTTTGGCTAGGTATAGAATTCTTTCCCATTCCATTGCTGTTGTAAAGACCCATAGTGCTATCATTCCAGCAACACACATATAAAACATTGAAATGATAGAGAGATTAACATGATTTGTGTGCAAGGTGATATGCAAATTCATAAGTTGATTTATATATGTATAGGACATGAAAATAGAAAGTGGACCATCTGATGGGAGGAGTAGGTTTAATAAGAGAAGGGAGGGAGAACAAGAAAGGATAATGGAATAGATGTGAGAACATCACAAAGAAATCCACTTATTTGTATAGTATATATTAATTACTTAGAATGTTCCTGTGAGCAAATAAAGGATCAAGGGTTTAATTTGATCCATAAATTTCAGATACAATCCATTTTGAAAAGAAAGGTATAGTAGTAAGAGGGACCTTATCTGTGGCAGCAGGTAGTCGCGTAGCAACTATAATCAAGAAATAGCAGGGGTGTTGTTGGTCATCTGACTTCCTCCTCTCCTTATTCAGTCTAGGTCTAAAGCTGTTGAGAAGCTGTTACCCACTTTCAGGTATGTCTTCCTTTACATAAGCTTCTCTGGAAATACTTTCCAGATATGCCCAGAGGTGTTTATCCTAGGTGATTCCTATCTGGTCAAATTGAAAAATAAAGATTAACAAACCAAAAATAACACATTTAAGCCCCAGAATTCCACCCCTGATCCTCTAAAACCCATGGCTGATTTACAGTGCAAATATATACTCAGGTCCTTTGTAAGAGTCCCCAGAATTTTAAGTCCCCAAACTATTTAAAAGTCCATAGTTCAAAGTCCCATTCTGAGATTCAAGGCAATCTCTTAGCTACAAAGCCATGTAAAATCAATGACAAAGTTACATACTTATCCCAATGGTGCAGAATAAATATTCTCATTACAAAGGTAAGGCATGGGGACATAACAAGCAAAGATCAGACCAAAGCAAGACATTTACCAAAGCATTAAATCATATACTTCTCTTCTCATGGTCTTGACTTTAGTGGACTCAACTGGGCACTAAAGAATTTGGGCAGCCCTGCACTTTCAGCTCTGCTGCTTGGAGCACACACTACCTCTCCCTGCATCTGGCCCTGCTTCATGTCTTCCTCTTTTCTTTATGAACATTCCACAATCCTTGTTTCTCCAAACTCCTTAGGGTTTCCATTGCAGTTTATGTTTCCCCTTCACAGCATTAGTCAATGACATTTCAGGGCCTTCTTGAAGGGAATGTGACCTGGCCAAACATTTCTGGCTTCAGTGGCTTTCTGGATCCTTGCTGTCAGTCTCCATATCCATTAAGCAAAGAGTAGTCAAAGGGTACCTGCCATATGTCAGAAGATCTTTAGGAAGATTCTTCCCAATGACAGCTTGTTTTAGATGTTGCAGTTCAGAATGTCCTGCCTGAACTTAGCATATGAATATTCAACAGGAGTCAGTTTTCCCTTTTCCACTGTGCTCTCTCTCCCCTCTCCTGAAAGGCTTCCTTCCATAGCTCCTTACTTAATTCCTGACCTCTGTGGTATCTCAAATAAAGTATACATGTTGAGAGAGAAAAGTTTGTGGCATCTATTTGTTTTTAGGTCTTTCTAACTGCAGATTTCACGATTTCATTTTTTTTTCTTAACAGCTGAGTGATATTTTATTACTTAATGTATCACAGCTTCATTATGTGTTGGTCAATGACCACTGATGGTGTTTCTATTTCTTGACTATTGTGATAGAAGAGTGATGAGGATAGATGAACGATTATCTGTAGTAACGTATAGAGTCCATTGAGTATATGCTAAAGAGTGGTATAGTTGAATTATGTGGTAGATTTACATCCAGCTTTTGGAGAAAACCCATTCTCACTTCCATAACTGTTGCCTGAGTTTGCAGTCCAACCAGCAACCAGAAAGGAAAAGTGATTCTTTGTTCTTTCCCCCACATCTATGCCAGCATTTTATCTTGGCTATTGTTACTGTGTTAAGATGCAATCTCCAAGTAATTTTAATTTGCATGTTCTCTGATGGTTGAACATTTAAACATTTCCAGTCATTTTTTTCTTTTTTCTTTTGGTTTTTCAAGACAGGGTTTCTCTGTATAGCCCTGGTTTTTCTCGAACTCACTCTGTAAACCAGGCTGGCCTTGAACTCAGAAATCCACCTGCCTCTGCCTTTCAAGTGCTGGAACTAAAGGCGTCCTTCACCATGCTCAGCCTTCCAGTCATTTTTATTTCATCTTTAGAGCCATGATAAATTTTCTAATTGGGTTGTTTGTTTTCTTGGTGATTAATTTTTTTTTAACCTTTGTATCTTCTAGAGACTAACCATCTGTCAGATGTGTATATGATAAAGATTTTTTCCAGTCTGTATGCTGCCTCTTTACTCAAACAATGGTGTCATCAATAGTAAGAAGCACTTCAACTTCATGTAGTTCAGTTTGTCCAATGCTAGGCTTACTGCTTGTGATACCAGAATCTGATTCAGAAAGTTCCTTTCTGTATCTGTGAGTTCAAATATATTAGTTGTTTTTTCTTCTGTCGCATTCAGGGTGTTATGTCCTATGTTGAGGTCCTTGGAGTTGAAGTTTGTGCAGGGTGAAAGATGAAGCTCTAATTTCATTCATCTGTAGGTAGCTATCAGTTTGATTGGCTGTAATGGTTGAAAATGCTGACTTATTACTAATGTGTGCCATTGGCCTCTTTTCAAACATCAGATGACAGAAGGAGTGTTGTCTTTTTTTCTAGACCCTAAACTGTATTTCATTGACCAATATGGCTGTTCTTATGTTGTGCTATGATTTTTTTTTATTACTGTAGTTCTGTAGTATAACTTAAAATCACTGATGATGATGATAATAAGCCTCTAACCACTTTTCTATTATCTGGGATTTTTTTTTTTGCTACCCTATTTTTTTGTATGTTTCTAAATGAAATGTAAGATTATTGTTACAGTAGCCCTCCTGTATACAAATGGAAAACACATTAAGTAAGAAACTGGGGAAACAATACACCCACAGCCTTAAAAAATAACTTGGAAAAATATAACCAATGAAATTAAAGGTGTAGAGAATGAAAACTATGAGGCCCTGAAAAAAAAAGATATTGAAGAAGATATTAAAAGATGGGAAGACCACCCACACTCATGGATTGGGAGGCTTAATATTTTGAAAATGGCCATCCTATCAGAAGCAAGATTTCTACTCAATTCTTCACAGAAATTATAACAATAATATTAAATTCCACTTAGGAATACACAAAAAGCAGGATGGCAAAAAACAAAAACTGAACAATAAAAGAATGGTAGAAGCCATCACTATCATTGGTTTAAAGTTATACTGTAGCGCTTAAGTAATAAAAAAAAAAAATCACAGTACCAGAAGAAAAAGTAGAGTTAATTTGAATCTATTAGAATTATTAGAGTTAATCAGAATAAAAAGTAGAGTTAAATTGAATCTATTAGAGTTAATTTTGTGTCTTGCTTCTTTACTAGATGTAGTTATCAGCTGTAGGAATTCTTAGGTGGAGTCTTTAGGATTTTTTTTAAATGTATGAATGTATAGGATCATCACATCATCTGCAAATAAGGATGATTTGACTTCCTTCCTATTTGCATTCTCCTTTTCTCTCTCAGGTGTCTTCATGTCCTAGCTAAGACTTCAAGCATTATATTGAGCAGGAATGGAGAGACTGTACATCCTTATCCTTTACTAATTTCAGTGGAAATACTTTGAGTTTCCCCCTATTTATCATGATGCTAACGCTGAGCATTTTGTATATTCCCTTTATTATGTTTGGATTTGTCTCCTGTGTCCCTAGATTCCCTAAGACTTTTATCTTGAGAGATGTTGGTTTTTGTCAAAGGATGTTGCACTTTTGTCTGCACTGAATAAGATTATCATGTGTTTTTTTGTTTTTTTGTTTTTTTTAGTCTGCTTATGGAGTAAAACACATTTACAGAATCATCTCTGTATCTCTGGGATGAAGCCAACTTAATCACTGTGGATAATCTTTTTTTTTATCATCTTATTTTTTTATTAGGTATTTTCGGATAATCTTTTTTGGTGTATTCTTGACTTCAATTTGGAAATGTTTTATTGAGAATTTTTGCATCTGTGTTCATTCAAGAGTCTAGCCAATAATGTTCTTTGTTTTTGTTGGACCTTTTCTCTGATATCAGTATCAAGGTAATGCCAGCTTTATGAAAAAAAAATTGGAGGTGTTCCCTCCTTTTCAATTTTATAGAATAATTTGATAAGTACTGGTGTTTGTTCTTTGAAAGTTAGTTCTTTGAGCTGCTTTGACTTGGGGGAGGAGAATTTCAGTCCTGTCTTTTCTGTTGTTTTTATATTCTATGTAGTTCCTTCATTTCTTCTCATTTCTTCTCATTCCCTCACTTGAATTTGTTTGCTCACTAACTGTTCTTTTGTTAAGGGCATTTACTTTGTACACTCTATGATCACTTTATTATATCAATAGTCTTATATTGAATATCTATTTCAAGTATGTGACTATTTCACATGCAAATATGTACACATATGCACACTATATTTTCCCCACATGAGGGAAGTATTGGATGTTAGTTTACTGTTATACCAAGTCTATTAATTATGCTTTCTTGAAAACATGTCTTCTACTCTCTACAAGGTATCCCAGAATAAAATTCAACTAAATGTTTAGTGACTCTTGCTTGAGAACATATCGTTGTGTTAAAATAGTATTACTAGAATGCATTCCAGTAATTGAACTAGCAAAAGTAGGAAATTCTTGGTAGACTAGAAGCTGTGAGCGGTTCTTAGGAGATGCAGAGACTATAAAACCAAAGAACATGAAACGAACTCTTAAAACACCTATAAGAGGATCAGCTGCAAAAGCTAAGATGGGTTTTCTGTGGTTGGTATTTATTTATTTATTTAGTTACTTACTTAAAAGAGATAGAGAGGTGGGTAGTTACAACAATTGGGTTGGTTTGAAGGTGAGGGAGATCTAGAAGGAGTTTGAGGAGGGGAAAATATAATCAAATATACAGTATGAAAGTTTTTTAATGAAAAAGAGATAGTTTTAGCAAATCAATTATTAAAAAAAGGAAGGAAGAACATTTTCTTCTAATGGGACAATTTGTTAATGGCAGCAGCTGTCTCTGGTGTCTTACCCTAGGACTGTGACTCAACCATTGACAATGTCTGTTGTTTCTTTTCTCTAAATATTCTGTTCTAAAGGCCTCTTGCTTTCTCTGGTGTTTCTTCCAGAGCCCTGGATGCCTGTGCTTCCAACGAATCTCACTCCACTATTTGCAGTAATCTTTAAAGCAGCAACTATTTTTATCAGAGTAAATATGCAAAAGTTTGTGACCCAGGACAGGCTGAGAGCTGCAGACCTAGTTCTTAGTCTCAGAACTTAACTGGATTTTCATTAAACTTTGAGTTTAAATTTTTTGTATTGAATGTAATAAATATACTTGGAGGATACTCAGACAGTTTGAAAAATATAATTGGGACACTTGCCAGCTACCCACAACACCCGCCACAGGATCTTAAGACTTCTGGTGAGTGGAACACAGCTTCTGCTCCAATCCAATTGCGCGCAGGACCTGAGACTGCATTAGTTAGGGAAGCAGAAACCGGCCTGAGTAGGGCCACAGGCCTCATCCGGCTGGATCAGCACCGGGGTAGCTGGAGCACAGGGTTGCCTGACACCCGCCAGCTACCCACGACCCCCACCGCAGGATTTTGGGACTGCTGGTGAGTGGAACACAGCTTCTGCTCCAGTCCAATCACGCGGGACCTGAGACTGCTCTGGTTGGGGAGAGAGAAATCCGGCCTACATAGGGCCACAAGCCTCTTCCGGTCAGAAAAGCACCAGGGCAGCTGGGGCGCAGGGTCGGCTGACACTCGCCAGCTACCCACAACACCCGCCACAGGATCTTAAGACTTCTGGAGAGTGGAACACAGCTTCTGCTCCAATCCAATTGCGCGCGGGACCTGAGACTGCATTAGTTAGGGAAGCAGAAACCAGCCTGAGTAGGGCCACAGGCCTCATCCGGCCGGATCAGCGCAGGGGTAGCTGGAGCGCAGAGTTGCCTGACAACCGCCAGCTACCCACGACCCCCACCGCAGGATTTTGGGACTGCTGGTGAGTGGAACACAGCTTCTGCTCCAATCTTTAAACAGTGACAACGATAACAACTAACCCCAGAGATTAACAGATGGCGAAAGGTAAACGTAATAATCTTACTAACAGAAACCAAGACCACTCACCATCATCAGAACCCAGCACCCCCACTTCGCCCAGTCCAGGGCACCCCAACACACCGGAAAGCTAGACACGGATCTAAAAGCATATCTCCTGATGATGGTAGAGAACTTCAAGAAGGACTTTAATAACACACTTAAAGAAATACAGGAGAACAATGCTAAACAGGCAGAAGACACTAAAGAGGAAGCACAAAAATCCCTTAAAGAATTGCAGGAGAACACTGCTAAAGAGTTACAAATCCTTAAAGAAAAACAGGATAACATAATCAAACAAGTAGAAGTCCTTACAGAAAAACAGGAAAACACATCCAAACAGATGATGGAAATGAACAAAACCATACTAGACCTAAAAAGGGAAGTAGACACAATAAAGAAAACCCAAAATGAGGCAACACTGGAGATAGAATCCCTAGGAAAGAAATCTGGAACCATAGATACGAGCATCAGCAACAGAATACAAGAGATGGAAGAGAGAATCTCAGGTGCAGAAGATTCCATAGAGAACATCGGCACAACAATCAAGGAAAATGTAAAATGCAAAAAGATCCTAACTCAAAACATCCAAGAAATACAGGACACAATGAGAAGACCAAACCTACGGATAATAGGAGTGGATGAGAATGAAGATTTTCAACTCAAAGGACCAGCAAACATCTTCAACAAAATTATAGAAGAAAACTTCCCAAATCTAAAGAAAGAGATGCCCATGAACATACAAGAAGCCTACAGAACTCCAAATAGACTGGACCAGAAAAGAAATACCTCCCGACACATAATAATCAGAACAACAAATGCTCTAAATAAAGATAGAATACTAAAAGCAGTAAGAGAAAAAGGCCAAGTAACATATAAAGGCAAGCCTATCAGAATTACACCAGATTTTTCACCAGAGACTATGAAAGCCAGAAGATCCTGGACGGATGTTATACAGACACTAAAAGAACATAAATTCCAGCCCAGGCCACTCTACCCAGCCAAACTCTCAATTAACATAGATGGAGAAACCAAAGTATTCCACGACAAAACCAAATTCACACATTATCTCTCCACGAATCCAGCCCTTCAAAGGATAATAACAGAAAAAAAACCAATACAAGGACAGGAACCACGCCCTAGAAACAACAAGAAGGTAATCCCTCAACAAACCTAAAAGAAGACAGCCACAAGAACAGAATTCCAACTTTAACAACAAAAATAACAGGAAACAACAATTACTTTTCATTAATATCTCTTAATAGCAATGGACTCATCTCCCCGATAAAAAGACATCGACTAACAAACTGGCTACACAAACAAGACCCAACATTTTGCTGCTTACAGGAAACTCATCTCAGAGAAAAGGATAGACACTACCTCAGAATGAAAGGCTGGAAAACAATTTTCCAAGCAAATGGCATAAAGAAACAAGCTGGAGTAGCCATTCTAATATATGATAAGATTGACTTCCAACCCAAAGTCATTAAAAAAGACAGGGAGGGACACTTCATACTCATCAAAGTTAAAATCCTCCAAGAGGAACTATCAATCCTGAATATCTATGCTCCAAATACAAAGGCAGCCACATTCATTAAAGAAACTTTAGTAAATCTCAAAGCACACATTGCACCTCATACAATAATAGTGGGAGACTTCAACACACCACTTTCACCAATGGACAGATCATGGAAACAGAAACTAAACAGGGACACAGAGAAACTAAGAGAAATTATGAATCAAATGGATCTGGCAGATATCTACAGAACATTCTATCCTAAAACAAAAGGATATACCTTCTTCTCAGCACCTCATGGTACCTTCTCCAAAATTGACCACATAATTGGTCACAAAACAGGCCTCAACAGATACAAAAATATTGAAATTGTCCCATGCATCCTATCAGATCACCATGGACTAAGGCTGATCTTCAATAACAAAATAAATAATAGAAAGCCAACCTTCACGTGGAAACTGAACAACATGCTTCTCAATGATACCTTGGTCAAGGAAGGAATAAAGAAAGAAATTAAGGACTTTTTAGAGTTCAATGAAAATGAAGCCACAACATACCCAAACTTATGGGACACAATGAAAGCATTTCTAAGAGGAAAACTCATAGCTCTGAGTGCCTCCAAAAGGAAACTAGAGAGAGCACACATTAGCAGCTTGACAACACACCTAAAAGCACTAGAACAAAAGGAAGCAAATTCACCCAAGAGGAGTAGACGGCAGGAAATAATCAAACTCAGGGGCGAAATCAACCAAGTGGAAACAAGAAAAACTATTCAAAGAATCAACCAATCAAGGAGCTGGTTCTTTGAGAAAATCAACAAGATAGATAAACCCTTAGCCAGACTCACTAGAGGGCACAGGGAAAGCATCCTAATTAACAAAATCAGAAATGAAAAAGGAGACATAACAACAGATCCTGAAGACATCCAAAACACCATCAGATCCTTCTACCAAAGGCTATACTCAACAAAACTGGAGAACCTGGATGAAATGGAGAAGTTCCTAGACAGATACCAGGTACCAAAGTTGAATCAAGATCAGGTTAATGATCTAAACAGCCCTATATCCCCCAAAGAAATAGAAGCAGTCATTAATAGTCTCCCAACTAAAAAAAGCCCAGGACCAGATGGGTTTAGTGCAGAGTTCTATCAGACCTTCAAAGAAGATCTAATCCCAGTTCTTCACAAACTATTCCACAAAATAGAAACAGAAGGTACTCTACCCAACTCATTCTATGAAGCCACAATTACTCTGATACCTAAACCACAAAAAGACCCAACAAAGATAGAAAACTTCAGACCAATATCCCTTATGAATATTGATGCAAAAATCCTCAATAAAGTTCTTGCTAACCGAATCCAAGAACACATCAAAACAATCATCCATCCTGACCAAGTAGGTTTCATCCCAGGGATGCAGGGATGGTTCAATATACGGAAATCCATCAACGTAATCCAGTATATAAACAAACTCAAAGACAAAAACCACATGGTCATCTCGTTAGATGCGGAAAAAGCATTTGACAAGATCCAACACCCATTCATGATAAAAGTCTTAGAAAGATCAGGAATTCAAGGCCCATACCTAAACATGATAAAAGCAATCTACAGCAAACCAGTAGCCAACATCAAAGTAAATGGTGAGAAGCTTGAAGCAATCCCTCTAAAATCAGGGACTAGACAAGGCTGTCCACTTTCTCCATACCTATTCAACATTGTACTTGAAGTCCTAGCCAGAGCAATTCGACAACAAAAGGAGATCAAAGGGATACAAATTGGAAAAGATGAAGTCAAAATATCACTTTTTGCAGATGATATGATAGTATATATAAGTGACCCTAAAAATTCCACCAGAGAACTCCTAAGCCTGATAAACAGCTTCGGTGAAGTAGCTGGATATAAAATTAACTCAAACAAATCAATGGCCTTTCTCTACACAAAGAATAAACAAGCTGAGAAAGAAATTAGGGAAACAACACCCTTCTCAATAGTCACAAATAATATAAAATATCTTGGCGTGACTCTAACTAAGGAAGTGAAAGATCTGTATAATAAAAACTCCAAGTCTCTGAAGAAAGAAATTATAGAAGATCTCAGAAGATGGAAAGATCTCCCATGCTCATGGATTGGCAGGATCAACATTGTAAAAATGGCTATCTTGCCAAAAGCAATCTACAGATTCAATGCAATCCCCATCAAAATTCCAAATCAATTCTTCAACGAATTAGAAAGTGCAATCTGCAAATTCATCTGGAATAACAAAAAACCTAGGATAGAAAAAACTCTTCTCAAGGATAAAAGAAACTCTGGTGGAATCACCATGCCGGACCTAAAGCTCTACTACAGAGCAATTGTGATAAAAACTGCATGGTACTGGTATAGTGACAGACAAATAGACCAATGGAATAGAATTGAAGACCCAGAAATGAACCCACACACCTACGGTCACTTGATCTTCGACAAGGGAGCTAAAAACATCCAGTGGAAGAAAGACAGCATTTTCAACAAATGGTGCTGGCACAACTGGTTGTTAACATGTAGAAGAATGCGAATCGATCCATTCCTATCTCCTTGTACTAAGGTCAAGTCTAAGTGGATCAAGGAACTTCACATAAAACCAGAGACACTGAACTTATAGAGGAGAAAGTGGGGAAAAGCCTTGAAGATATGGGCACAGGGGAAAAATTCCTGAATAGAACAGTAATGGCTTGTGCTGTAAGATCGAGAATTGACAAGTGGGACCTCATGAAACTACAAAGCTTCTGCAAGGCTAAAGACACCATCAATAAGACAAAAAAACCACCAACAGATTGGGAAAGGATCTTCACCTATCCTAAATCAGATAAGGTACTAATATCCAATATATATAAAGAACTCAAGAAGGTGGACTACAGAAAGTCAAATAACCCCATTAAAAAATGGGGCTCAGAACTGAACAAAGAATTCTCACCTGAGGAATACCGAATGGCAGAGAAACACCTGAAAAAATGTTCAACATCCTTAATCATCAGGGAAATGCAATTCAAAACAACCCTGAGATTCCACCTCACACCAATCAGAATGGCTAAGATCAAAAATTCAGGTGACAGCAGATGCTGGCGAGGATGTGGAGAAAGAGGAACACTCCTCCATTGTTGGTGGGATTGCAAGCTTGTACAACCACTCTGGAAATCAGTCTGGCGGTTCCTCAGAAAATTGGACATAGTACTACCGGAGGATCCAGCAATACCTCTCCTGGGCATATATCCAGAACATGTCCCAACCGGTAAAAAGGACACATGCTCCACTATGTTCATAGCAGCCCTATTTATAATAGCCAGAAGCTGGAAAGAACCCAGATGTCCCTCAACAGAGGAATGGATACAGAAATTATGGTACATTTACACAATGGAGTACTACTCAGCTATTAAAAAGAATGAATTTATGAAATTCCTAGCCAAATGGATGGACCTGGAGGGCATCATCTTGAGTGAAATAACACAATCACAAAAGAACTCACACAATATGTATTCACTGATAAGTGGATATTAGCCCAAAACTTAGGATACCCAAGATATAAGATACAATTTGATAAACGCATGAAACTCAAGAAGAATGAAGACCAAAGTGTGGATACTGTGCACCTTCTTAGAATTGGGAACAAAACACCCAGGGAACGAGTTACAGAGACAAAGTTCGTAGCTGTGATGAAAGGATGGACCATTTAGAGACTGCCGTATCCAGGGATCCATCCCATAATCAGCTCCTAAACGCTGACACCATTGCATACACTAGCAAGATTTTGCTGAAAGGACCCAAATATAGCTGTCTCTTGTGAGACGATGCCGGGGCCTAGCAAACACAGGAGTGGATGTTCACAGTCAGCTATTGGATGTATCACAGGGCTCCCAATGGAGAAGCTAGAGAAAGTACCCAAGGAGCTAAAGGGATCTGCAACCCTATTGTTGGAACAACATGATGTACTAACCAGAACCCCGGAGCTCTTGTCTCTAGCTGCATATGTATCGAAAGATGGCCTAGTCGGCCATCAATGGAAAGAGAGGCCCATTGGACTTGCAAACTTTATATGCCCCATTATAGGGGAATGCCAGGGCCAAAAGAATGGGAATGGGTGGGTAGGGAAGTGGGGGGCGCTATGGGGGACTTTTGGGATAGCATTGGAAATGTAATTGAGGAAAATATGTAATAAAAATATTAAAAATCAAAAAAAAAAGAAAAATATAATTGTATATTGCCAAAGTCCTACTTCAGTCCAGAAGCTGAGATATTATATATATATATATATATATATATATATATATATATATATATCAGATAGAATCCTAATATATTTAACTCAATGTATCTAATGCAATAAATACAAGTATTAAATTAGCAAAAAAATGAACCATGCATTAAAATTAATTACAAACTCTTTAGAAATGGATCCATAAACTGCCAAATTATCATTAAATGTTAATCACTAAAAATGATTTTACAATGCTAAACTAAGTTTATTGTTTCAAGTAAAGTTTGAAGATAATCAAATAATTGTTTTTAAAGAGAAAAGTCATTCTGGCTCCAGAGTTTGAGTTTGCAAGCAGAGCAGAATCAGGTCAAGTCCTCTGAAGGGACTGAGGATCCTGAGAGAGATATGGTGGTGATGGGAGAGACCATGAAGAAACCGAAGTCACTTACTGAGGAATCTTCTCTGGACACAGGGAATGTATTCCCACTCTACCTTTCAGCCTCAAGCTTTCAAAGGGAGACTCTTCCCTGGGATGGTACATCAACTGTGTTCTAAGGCACTCAAACAGAGTCAGGAGTCTAGTCTGACTTTCTCCACATGGTTGCCGAGGAACTTGAGTGGCATCTAACATGTTCTCTTATTTATAGGGAAAACAAGGAGGAGGAGGAGGAGGAGGAGGAGGAGGAGGAGGAGAAAAGGAGAAGGAGAAAAGAAGAAGGAGAAGGAGAATGAGGAGAAGGAGAAGGAGAAGGAAAGAAGAAGAAGAAGAAGAAAAGAAGAAGAAGAAAAGAAGAAGAAGAAGAAGAAGAAGAAGAAGAAGAAGAAGAAGAAGAAGAAGAAGAAGAAGAAGAAGAAGAAGAAGAAGAAGAAGAAGAAGAAGAAAGACTATAGGTGTGGTGGTTTAAATTAGAATGGACCCCACAGGCTCATATATTTGAATGTTTGGTCCCTAGTTTGTAACTTTTTAAGAAAAGCTTAGGAAATGTGGCCTTGTTGGAAGAATTGTGTCACTAGGGTGGGCTTTGAGGTTTCAGAAGCCCGCACCAGGCCCATCTTGTGAATAAAATGTAACCTCTCAGCTACTGCCCTAGCACCATGCCTGCCTGCTTGCCTGCCACCATGCTCTGACATGTACTGGACGGTACTGGAATAACCATCTGAAATGGTAAGAAAGCCCCTAATTAAATTATTTCCCTTTGTCATAGTCTCCCTTTACAACATTAAACCAGTAACCAACACAATAGGGCTTTACTTCCTGGGTTTGCAATATTTGACTGAAAAGGGAAGACCAACTGGCAGCAGAGCCAAACATCTCAGGCCATCTATGTGATTTGATTTTTTTCCCCTTATATTTTTAAGTAAAGTTACAAAAGAAGGGGAAAGTCATTATCCCAGAATTTAAAAATGAAAAAATGTATTTCAACTTTGCCTCTACAGCTCTGTCAATATGCTGTGTCATATTTCAAATCCCAGATCATTTTTGGCAACCCCTAGGTGAGAGGATTAAAAGCCTCCCCCTAATCTAGTTGAGAAGGAGAGGGCGGGATTTAAGCTTCCAATTAGAATAAGAAGAAGCCCCATGCAAAGCCAAGTTATCTGAGGTGGTGTGCTCTAAGCACCCCGAGTGATACTGATTCCTATTTTCTCCAGTGTTTCCAGTCCACTCTTGTTTCCACATGGATAATTTCTCTCTGTCTTCCCCCAGCCTCCCTTTTTGACAGATCCCAAATTTCCAACAAATACGTTCTGCCAGCATCAAAGGCAAACACATTTCCATACCAGTCAAACCCCGCTCAGTGAACTTCATAGTGTATCCAAGTTGTTTAGATGGAGTGGAGTTCTAAAATGAGCCTATGGCGGGAGACCTCGCTCTGCTGGTGCAGAAGCCAGAGGAGATGATGAGCTGACAGCTGTAAAACTCTCATTGAAATGCATGTTTTAGAGGGTGCTTTGAAGCTAAGAGGGAGTGAGGCTACACACACCACACATGTGTGTGAGCTCTCTGCCTGCTACCTCAAAGCATGAGACCCTGTGGTTCACCTGTGTTGCAGGGAGCAGAGAAGAGAGGGATCCTTAATGAACAGGTCTCATTATGCCTGCATGAAGAGATGAGGGATGCTACAGTGGCCTGAGATGCTCTCTTAGACACGCCCCGTCTCCACTCACTTGCTTCCTTTGTGCCCCTCTTTCCATCTCCTCGTGAGAAATTCAAGAAACATACCGTCATGTTTCTTTTTCAATCGTGTTTTTTCTTTAAAGGTTGCCATGACAGATTAGACTAAAAATGGCCAGCAAATATGTTTTTTTTTAAAGCCCAACTTCAGTTTACCATTTCATATTCTAAGTTGCATAAAAGTTTTAAATGGTACCTACTGCTCAGGGTGTCCAGGAAAATAAAGATTTTCTTCCACACAGCACGAGTGAAATTTCAAATCAACGGAATCATTTTTGAAGGGCATTTTTTCAATTTACATTACAAGCCATAAGAATGCCCATTTCCCTCAGCAATTATATTTTAATAAAAATGCAAACCTGTAAAGAATTTAGTTTCAGAAATACTTATCACAGGATTGTTTATAAAATCCAAGTACTTAAAATAAACAGAATGTTGAGCAGTGATTAAATAGATTACATGCTGCCTACACAGAGATAAAAGACATTCAGTGGCCTAGATAACATTTTATAAGAGGAATAAGTGATTAGAAATACTGAATAAAAGGGTATGTGTTGTTGTTCTTGTTTTGATAAACTTTCTCTGATCTACTAAAGAATGTCTCAGGTAATATCCTAGAGAAAATAGAAAAAATTAGTGACACTCACCTCAGATGAACTTTCAAGGGAGGAGGCAGATTCATTTTATCAGCACAGTGGGAATAGGCAGAGTCAATCAAGAAAAAGTTTGTGATCATTAGAAGTTCCTATGTAGAAGTTAGTGAGTGAAGAGATGAAGAAGGAAATGGGGGTTGTCTGGAGAGACAGAAGGAAGATAACAAAATGATGCTGAGGAAGAGGGATGCAAGCAAGATGATGTGGAAACAGTGCATATTGCTGCTGTTAAAGTGTTGAGAAAGAGCGCTGGATTGGGAAAATATTCCCAGCGTCATTAGAAAAGTAAAAGTCTATCTCAGAGATTGGTGAGAACAGATGAAAAATTGAAAACCAATTGCCCGTTCAAAATGTGGCAGTAAAGGAAAAATGAGGGAGGAAAGGCCACTGGAGGAGTAAGCTTGGAAGAAATCAAGCTGTGTTCCCCAAGCTCAAAGAAACCTTGCAAAGAAGCCGGCCCTAATGAGTGAGACACGAGGTTCTGAAAGTGGGAGGGATCATTTGGGCCCAAAGCACAGATGTGCAATGCCAGATGACCATGAGGAGATCTTCTCTCTCCTTGGAGATAAGGAAAGACAGACAGACATTAAGAAATAAATACAGTGGGTTAGAGTGTCATTTAAGCACATTCAAAGTAGACTTTAGGAAGACAAGAGACATGCATGCAAAAACTTGCTGAACCAAGTCAAGATTAAGTATTTGGGCACCATTGTAAAAATACTCTCTCTGTCTCCGTCTCTGTCTCTTTATGTCTCTCTGTCTCTCTCTGTCTCTCTCTGTGAGTGTGTGTGTGTGTGTGTGTGTGTGTGTGTGTGTGTGTGTGTGTGTGCATGTGTGTCTTCTTGTTCTTCTAGTCTATTTGTTTGGTCTGTTATGTTTTGTGATAGGACCATGTTGTTTTACTGCCATGGATATGTAGTATAATGTAAAATAAGGCACTTGGGCACTTCCAGCATTGCTTTCTGCTCAGAATTGCTTTGACAAATGGCCAAGAAATACATGAAAAAATCATTATCCTTAGCTATCAGTGAAATGCAAATCAAAGTACATTAGGATTTCATTTCACTTCTGTCAGAATGACTTCCAAGAAAACAAGCAACAAATGCTGGAGAGGATCTGGGAGAAAAGGAACATTCCAAATGCTGGTGGGAATGTACGTTATTCCAGCTACCATGGAAACCAGTATGGAGAATCCTCAGAATACTAAAATTAGAATGGCAACATGATCTAAGCATGTGACTGAAGGAATCTAACTCAATACACCCCAGAGATACTAACACATCTATGTTGATTGCATCACTATTTACAATAGCCAAAATATGCAATCAGTTTAGATGTTAGATAAGTAAGAAAGATTCAGCCATAACGACCAGAGTTATGTCATTAGCATGAAACATGTAGTAATCTGGAAATTATCATTGTATTAATTATTGTTCGTATTTCTGTGACAAAACAGAAGGACCAAAATCAGCTTATGGAGGAAAGAATACTATTTCAGTTTATGGTCTAGAGGGCTAGAACCTGTGATGGTGGAGGAGGTATGACAGCAGCTAGCCAGAGCAAGAAGCTGGACAATCGCATCCTCAACCACACACAGGGAGCAGATGGTGCACTGGAAGCAAGGTGAGGCAATATACTCTTAAATCCTCTCCCAGTGATGCCCCTCCTGCAGCAAGGCTGTACTCTGTAAGTGTTCCATGACATCCCCAAATGAAGCCACCAACTGGGGGCCAAGTTTCCAAATACTAATGTATATGGGGAACATTTCTCATTCAAACCACCACAATTAAGCTAAACAAAGTCAGACAAACTCAGATATTGAAAGTTTTTTTTTTATGTGGAATCTGGAATTTATATAAATGCATGTATGTGTGTGTGTGTGTGTGTGTGTTTTAAAAGATACATTGAAAGGGATATTGGAGGATGTGAACGATCAACAGAGGGACAGTGGGAGAAGAGAAGGTAATGAGAAGATATGAAAGAGGGCAAAGCACATGATGTACTTGTTTGAAGTTGTAATAGTGAAATCCAAGCAAACAAATAGAACACGTGTTGCTGAAGGAGTCTCATGAGGCTAGTGAAGTGAGATGAAACTTATGGTGAGTCTGAAAAGTGGAGATTAGGGAGGATCATGGTATGGAGAATGTAGAAGAAGAGATCTAGTAAAAACCAAAAGGTAGGAACATTGAGAAGGCCACAGCCAATGATGGCACCGAGAGCTGGAATGTGGGATAGGAGAACGAGATGACATCCCAAGATATACTCATTTTGGTAGGGTGACCAGATATGCAGAAAGACCTACTGGAGCAAAAGATAGATGGAAAATTAAAAGGCTCAGACTGTTCAGAGTGATTGAAGTGACTGTGGTGGACGGCAATTGGTATCAAGGTATAACTGAGAATATCAGACACATATCTTTTACACTTAAAGATAACAACCATGGCTTTACCATCTCCATAGTGTCTCAGTTGTGTGGCCATATAAAGTTGCAACCCATGCACCCCCTCCAGACCTCAGCCTCCTTATGTGCGCATGAAGCTATTGATCTAATAATTTTTTTAGAAGTTGAATGACATAGTACAAGTACCTGGAATAAATGTCAACTGTGATAACAGGTGATGAAGATGTTGATAATGGAGAAGGACGTGTTTCACATATGGATGCCATTAAAGATCTTACTGAAGATTTGAAGGTATGAGCCCAGTTACCTATGTGTAGGATGACAAGGAAAACAGCTCTTTAATGCGGTTGCTATGGTCACAAGAGATGGCCGTGGTGCTGTCCATTGTGCTGAAGCACATTTACTTGATCTGTAGGCCATGCTCCTAAATCCACTGCTCTGTTTCCCGGTACTTTCTTCAGCTACTAGACTTGCTTAAAGATCACCAGTTCTTGTTCTTCAATATATCCACAAACACAGCCTGGTCTGTACGTGAGCTCTATAAACTACTGTCTTGGCTCTGTATTTACTTCAATAGAATTTTTTTCACATACCTAATTTTTCTTTTCTTTTAGTTGTTTTAAAACAAAATACTGTTATTATGCCAATAGCACCTTTGAGTCTTTTTTATAAGCTTTAATATTTATTTTCTTTACTTTGGAAGAGCAAAGAGATATATAAGATATTCTAGGCCTTCTATATCTTTAATATTACTGAAGTAAAAGAAATAATTTGGTACTGAGTCTATGGGAATTCAACATTTTTTAAAAAAAATAGCCCAGTAATTTTACATAGACAAGCAATTAAGTTAGTATACCAATAAACCAGACCCTTAGTTTAAATATTATCTTTTACTTTGCTAGATTAAGCAAAGGTTAATCATATTTTCTTGTCAAATTGTGCAAAAATTATTTGTGGTAGCAATCCAGAAAAAAATACATTTTTTTTCATTCATGTATAAATTATTGGGAACAAGCTGGTTGATCCTGATAATCACCACTGCCTGCCAGTAATAAATAATGACCACACATACAAATATACAGAATCTTCAAGAATTAAGTGTAAAATGATGAATAAAGTCACATGATTCTGTTTCCTGTGTACATATAATTCCTCATTAGGCATAGCAGGTATGTACATGTTTTAAAGGCACTTTTGTAGATATGACTTAGCATTAGGTTTGAGGTTTTAAGAGAAATGGAGATTTGAAGAGGCCTCTATATCTTAAGATGGGTAAGGAGAAAAAAATGAGAAGCAGAGGCGGGAAATTGTTCATCGAGGAGATGCGCCCAATTCATCAGCTAAAGAAAATCAGAGTGTAGACTCTCCTCCTTCTCCCCTAACAGAGTAGACCAATTATTTGCATAACTAAATATTTAAATCAGATAATGTCCACAGACATGAATAAAATTTTAAACATGAATGACTTATATGTTCATCTTCCCTTTGATTCATAAAGCCCCTTATCCGCTTCCCTAATTAATGACTTCTTTTGATTGGCGACCTCATCTCTGAGACATATCTCAGGAGTCTGATGTGAAATTAGACACTTTACAATATATGGAGGCTTAATATAATTTGTAAATTTATTACCACAATCTGGTGGAGCCCCGCTCCATGCTCTCAAGAGCATAATTGATAGATGAGGACTTAAACATGTCTATGACTCTAAAAGTTCATGATTTAAGCACAAGGAGAAGTTAGAAATCCAATATGAGAACAAGAATGTTTGAAAAAAATGACAGCTTATTTATTCAATGAATTTAAAATATGTTTAAATTTCAATAAAAGGGGAGTTTAGATGCTACCATTAAAGTGAGATAATCTCTGCTAAATGGAAATATAACCACTTTTTAACCTTTTGGCTCAAGGACAATGGAAGTTGGCAACCCTAGTCTGAATTTGTATGAAAACACTGGAACCAAAGGAAGAGTTATTAAAGAAATGGAATTAGATCTAACACATCCCGAGATGTTTCCATTCTGTCAGCCCATTTGGAGTATATGTTGATTCTCTCTGGAACCTATACAAATGGAAATGTATGTGTGCTTTGGGGCGATTTGAAGACTTTCGGTATTTGAATTTCCATTACTGCAACACCCAAACACCCTACTTACCTTTATCACATCTGCCGCCTGAGTTTGGCTAACCCCTAGCCATTTTCAGCTGAAGTGCATCTGCTTGGTACTTAGCAGCTAGCTGAGAAGATTCTTCCTTCCCAATCAACACAACCACAGCATGAAATGAAGACAGAAAGAGAAGTGAAGAGGGGAGAGAGGAAGTGGGGGTGGGGGGCACTGTTTCCATATAAAAAATCCCCTTTGCTTCTTATGTGTTCTGGAAGGACTATTAATATTTCTTCTTCACTCTTCCAGCACTGCTAGGCTCCCCTTTCCCTGCTACCCTTGCACCTCCCCATGCAGGCAAAGTCTTGAATCAGCAGATTCAGAGCTGGAGCAGTAAAGAGCTATTGAGGGACAGACTCTGATAGCATTACAGCCAAACATGGAACCATTTTCTGTGGCGAATCGCTGAGTTCTACCTGGTTATCTCTTGCCTTGCACATCACTTCCAAATGACATGCTCTCAGTCTGGGCAAAAATGAGAGTTTTTTAAAGAACTGGGATTTCAATAATATGTGACGAAAGGATGAGATTACTTTCTGAGGTAGGGGAAGGCAGAGAGGAAGAGGGGAGGGAGAGGGATGAGGGAGAGAGAAAGAGGTAAAGAGCCAGGGAGACAAGAGGGAGGGTTGTGTATGCCCTGAGAGAGAATTTGATTCTATGTGTTTCTCTGTTTCTTGACCAGACTGACTCTGGGAATTCAAAGAAAAAAAAATAAGTCATTTAAGTGCCCATTGTTTATTTTCTTCCATTTTTCTTACTGGTAGAAACTGAACATTATAGACACTCTGAATACTTGAGTGATTTCCAGCAATTCCTGTTCCTTGGGTTTGATATCCAGTTAAGCAAGGCACTCACACTACTATGTGTTCTCCAACACACAGCAGTTGAAAGGGGCCACAGAGACCTCTGGTAAGGAACAGGGCCACCAAGCTCATGAATCAGTGAATTGAGAGTCAAGTCATTTTGGAAGCAAAGTCAGCAGTCAGCTTTCCTGTCTTCTCTCAGGAAGCGAAAGACAGCTTCATGGGTCCCAACACTCTCCAGTGCACAGTGCCTTCTACCCCTTCTTGCCTATCTAAGAGGAAGAAATTGGGACACATTGAAATGCTTCATGTGCGTAATTAGTTATCATTGTTATGATTCAGAGTCTCTATTTTAAGGAAGAAACACTTGTGTGCATCCTTATGCGAATTTTTCAAATGCAAAACCACAAAAAAAGACAATCTCTCTCCACAAATGTGTTCAGTTGCTTTCACCTTCTTTGTGTGAAGAAAAGATATATTTTCACTTGAAGTATATAGTGACATTAATTTCATTCAGCTAGGGACACAATCTTAAGGTCAGGGACAGGCCATCGTGGTGAAAGCTTTTCCTAGCATCTACACAACAAGCATGACAAGAGATGAGAGAAGGCAGGTCTTCCTGCCTCCTCTTATAAACTCAGATCCCAGAAAATGCTCATAATGATAATAATTTAAAAACGGTCAAACATAAGGATGAGTTAGAAATAGGAACGGAACCTAATCAGAAAGTGTCCCAGAGATTAAAGCTCACTGGCCAATGTCTAATAAGTCACTAGTAAGGTACATCACTTACAGTTGCTAGTGTGATGTGCACATATGATACAAAGAAGGGAATTATGTTTTCCTAATTTCACATTAATACAAAAAAATAACTCAAAGTACATAGATTTAATTGGGAAATTTCCTATCATTAAACCCTCAGTACCACCTCCTTGAAAACATCCACTGTTAAGATGTGTATCTCACACATGCATGAACCATGCACACAAACATGCAAAATGCCCTCTTTGCTTTTGTTGTGCATGTGGCTCATCCTTGGCATAGTGTTACATGCCTCCCCCCCAATATACCTTAAGGAAGTGCTCAGGTCATGAAGGAAGACAATATTCTTTATTCTCTTCAGAGCTCTATATCCTCCTTTGTTTGGATGTAGTAATTTACTTGGGACTTGCCCTAAAGGTACTCTGTAGAAGTTAGGTCTGAGTCACTACCCCATGCTCTCAGAAATAAGACTCTGATTCAAAACATATTTATAAATATGGCTATATAGCTAGGCTCTCGTCTGACTAGATCATAATTCAAATAACCCCATTATTTTAATCTTCATCTTGCCACGTGGATGGTAAGTAACCTGTGCTCAGGTACCATGCGTCTGTCTCCTTACATCTTCCTGGGCAGATATCTCAACCTGGCTCCATTCCAGAATTATCTCTCCTCTCCGATGTTCCACCTCCTATTTCCTGCCTAAGCCATTGGCCATCAGATTTATTATTAACAGGTACTACGTCCATACAGACTTAAGATATTCTCTCTGAGGTCTTGCTGGCCTTTTGCTCCCAAACCAAACATGTTTTTTCCACACAGGACTTTGTGCCAATATACCACTTCTAACACTGTTGTCTTGAACTAATTTCAAACATTCAAAAAACATAGGAATAGGACAGAGTGTCCCCTGCAATTCATCAAGGCAGAGCAATCTGTCACCTTCTTCATCTCTCCCATGTAAGTTATCCACACATATTATGTTTTTTAAAAACAATTTGTAGGTTCTTTGACATTGTCACCCCCCTTTCCCCACTGATCTCTTCAACATTTATTTCCTTTGGCCATAGCTACAGCACTATTACCAAATTAGGAAAGTTTAACATTGAGGGTATTGCTTAAGTCATGGCATTGTATCCTAACCTATAACGTTACCAGTTAATCTAACAATCACCTTCGTCTTAATTTTATTTTCTGATTCAGCATCCAGTTGAGGATCTTTTATTACAGTTGGGTGCACAACTATCTGTTTTCATTTTTTTTTTTTTTAGTTTTATGAAGCTATGTAATTAATTGCGTGTGTTTAAATTTAACAATGTGTCAAGTTTGACATGCAGAAACCATCACCACAGAGAAGACAGAAAGAACATATCCATACTTTTGAAATGTCCTCATACCCCTGGGTAATTCCTGATTTACCCTCATCCCAATCTGTGGCTCATTCTCACATTATCTGCTTTGTGTGGATTCATTCACATTTCCAAGAATTTAAAACAAGTAGAAATATCTACTGTTTATATGTACTTTTTCTTAAGGGGGCAACTTTATCACGTGTACTACTTTAGGTTATCCAGGTTATCATCCATGTCATAGTTCATCCACATTATACACCAAGTAGTGTGTATTACAGAGATAGTCTCACAGTTTGTCCATCAGCCACTCAAAATTTTACATAACTGCTGCCTGGAATATCACAAATACAGCTGTTAGTATTGTTACATAAAAGTCCGTGTGGGCTTCCATTTTCAACTCTGCTGGGAGAAATGGTAGACTGCATTGTAGTTGCATCCTTAACTTGTTGGAAGTTGCCTAAGACAACTCAAAAGTGATTGTGGTGGCACTTCATACTCGTACCACTAGTGTACAAGACACCAGCAGCTCCTCACTAGTACACAGGACACCAGAAGATTCGTTCTAGTGCACAGGACAACAACAGCTCCTCAATTGTGCACAGGACACCAGGAGCTCTGCACTAGTGCACAGCACATCAGCAGATCCATTCTAGTGCACAGGACACCCGCAGCTCCATAGCACTGCTAGTGCTCTGTAAGACCCTCGTGAAGTGCAATGGTCCATTCTGCCTGACTCTTGTTTCCCTACTAATACAGAACTTTAAACATTTCCTCCTGTGTGTATCTCCCATCTGTGCATCTTCTAAGTTTAGTGTCTGCTTACACCCATGGCCCATGCTTGTTATTGTATATTTATGTTTTATATTTATAGATCAGATATTCATTTGTAAATGCATTAATTACCTACTTTCTTACTGAATTATATAAATTCTTAAATGCATATCCATATTAATCCTTGGTCTGCTGCATGCATTTTTCTACCATTTTCTCCTTTTACACACAAAAATATCTGGCTGTATGTGATCATATCTATCCATTCTGTAGACCTATGGCATTTTCTTCATTTATAGCATAAAAGTTGTCTCCATCTCAAAAACTAAGTATAACTTTCTCTATATACTTTTGGTGCTTTTCGGACTTTAAATCTTAGATCATTTGTCAGTTATTGGCATCCTTTTATATAGAGAATTATGTTATTTTAATAAAGGTAACCTTCTTAATATTTCTAGTTATGGATACATTTCCTTATGGTTTAGGCCTTTAAAAAGAACCATACATATATTTTGTTATATGTTAGGACAAGTGTTAGGACATTCTCAGGAATGGAAGATGGGAAATATGCTTTTAAAATGGTGGCACCAGAGGAACAGGCACAGAAGGAAGTGTTAATAGAACAAAAACCATAGCAAGCAAGTGATACATTGCAGGGGGGGGGCAGCTCAGTGGCAGAGCCTGCGTACTCTTCATAAGGTCTCAGGTCCGGTACTAGCACCAAAAAACTCTCACTAAGTAGAAAGTATATTCCAAACAATAAGAATATAATTGAATTAGCAGAAGTCAAAGTTTTTGAACTCACCTATAAGAGACTCAAGACTGTGTATTTTTATTTATGACACAGTGGCTTCTCCCATCCATCCACAAACACCCAGGGCTTGTATACACACCTACTCCTCCATCTGTAGCATTCTCATATCTGGCATCGCAGAAAGATACCAGCACAGCCTGTGACATCACATCTACGTAAAAAGCAAGAAGAAGGAGAGAGGTGGGCAGGAGAGGGAGTTTCATATCTCTTTTATGAAGAAATCAAGTTTTTAAGTAAATTTCCTTTAAGTTTCGGGGACCAGAACATGGCCACCGCCCTACTCCTAGATGCAAAGGAGCCTGGGAGAGTGGATAGTATTTGGTCTTCTAGCACTAGAGTAGGAAGCGGCAAAAAAGGAGATATGAAAAAGTGGAATTAGCTGGTCAGTTAGCCCACAAACTGAGTTTATCATATATGACAAATTGGAAGAAATGAATCTGCTCAGTGCAGAGAATTGTTTTAAAAAGGGGTCCTACCTAGTGTATATCTCTAATACTTAAATGGTTACCTTGTAAAAAAAGAAATACTTTATAATTGCCAAACTGGGCAAACGCATGGGATTCCATAGGAAGGCTAATTTCCCCTAACGGGAAAAGCGGAAGTGGAGACCCCATTGCCTTGTGGGTAACAAGCGCCTCCGTTTCCTTGTTTGTTGTCTGTGCCTATCATCATTACTTGCCTGAGTCTAAGACGATAAAAATGTTCTCCCTGTAATAAAGACTTTTAAAAAATCATGACCAGGTGTATTACTATCTGGTGCACGATTATACAGTTAGTAACAATCAGACTGAGCAGTGAATCCAAGGTGCCTGGCTCCATAGTCCGTATTTCTTTACAGACATTACCACCCTGCTTTGGGGAACAATTGGCTCTAATTACTTTACAGGTCACTTCACAACACTCTTGAAATAGGTCCCTTGGGTATTAAGTATAGGCGTGTCTAAGCTGTAGCTGTTATTTATCACAGTTTAACAGACTGATTTCCTTTGGGGGTGGGGGCTCTAGTGAAAAGGCTTTACTTTCGCTTCCCTTTGAAGATGTTGAAATCTGCGTATAACTCTGTTATTATTTCTGGGCCTAATAATACTTAATGTCAAGTTCCTCTTCATTTGGCAGTACAAGATGCTGCTCTCTTATTTCCTTAGCATCTCTTGAAACACTTTAAACAGTTTTTGTCTATTTCTATAGAAAGCAGAACAAAACCATTTTAGAACCAAGATATCTAGCAGGTGGGGAAGAAAGTGGACCCAGAAAAAAGTGGGGCTTCACAGAAGCCAAACATGCTCAGCATGATGCTGGATGCTGGATGCTGGATGCTGGATGCTGGATGCTGGATGCTGGATGCTGGATGCTGGATGCTGGATGCTGGATGCTGGATGCTGGATGCTGGATGCTGGAGGCTGGAGGCTGGAGGCTGGATGCTGGAGGCTGGATGCTGGAGGCTGGATGCTGGACGCTGGATGCTGGACGCTGGATGCTGGATGTTAGATGCTCCACCGCCTTGCTTTCTTAAATCAAGGCCCTACAATTTGTTCCAGGTGTCTGTATCAAAGAGACCACCTGCAAATGACTCCACTTATAAAACTTTCTTAAAGAGATGCAATCAGAGGGATTATAGGCTCTAACTGCCTTTCCTGTGGTCTGATACAATGTTTCCCAACCATCCTAATGCTGCCACCCTTTAATATAATTCCTTGTGCTGTGGTAACCCCAATCATAGTATTATTTCCATTGCTACTTCATAATTATAATTTTGCTACCCTTATGAATTGCAATGTAAATATTTGTATATTCTGACTGTTTTACTCAACCCTTGATAGAGTCATTTGGCCCTCAAAGGGGTTTCGACCCACAGCTTGAGACTCTGGTGGAATGAGGGACAGTAACAGGGGTAAGGATCCAGTTGGCTGCATCAATGAGATCAAAGGTGGCAGCAATATAGGACTCCCTATTGCAGTGTGTTTGTGGTACCTGGAGTTTGAGCCATGGTTCTCTAGTGTTGAGTAAGGGGACAAAGGCAAAACCATAGCCAGGGAGGGCTATGTGTTTGGATAGTAGGATTAGTCCCAGCAGAGCAATCCCTTTAGACTTCAAGGATGGAATGGGCATTTGATAGAAATGAAGACCAGAGGACTAACCTCAGTTCTGACTCAATGGACAAGAGCATCATCTCCCTATGGGAAACAGTGTGATGTGAGTCAGCAGATGTCAATCCCATATTAGCCTTCTTGCCTCACTGTGTCAACTCCCTATACATTTATTCCCATCCATCTGGTGCTACTTGGATGAGGGTCTTCTCAGTCTTGTCTACTGTGTGAGCAGAACTCTTGCCTTTCCAGTTCCAAGAATACAATTTTATCCTATTTCCAAAGACTGCTGGTTGAGGAGTGACACAGCACAGGTATCATCAAGATGAGCCAGGCAGCCCATACTAAGGTTTGCTGCCTTCAGCTTGTGAGTTTATCAGTTAAATGAGTGACAGCTTCAGTGTAAGAATGCAGGCCCAGGCTGGGTGTGAGCCTGATGGGTGAATAGGAACTTGCCGCATGACTGTGAGCCATACCATTGATCGTGACATGTAAATAGGAATGCATCATATCACTATGAGTCCCACTGCCTTTGTGACAATTTGTGCTCCAGAAAGGGTTGACTTGGTAGTGGCAGCAGCTCAGAAACTATAGGCAATGGCCACTCTGAGAGGTGGCCTATAAAAGGCTCATGCCACGCCCGGTGATTTGCCTCACTGGGCAGATGCCTTACAAGGTAAAGAGTAGATCGATCAGAGCTGTATTTGAGATACTTCTTGGATATTTAACTCTTGCCTTATTAGGATAATCTGGCTTCTTTTTGCTTACACTTTTTCTCTACTCTTTGTTTCCTATACATACTCATTAAAAATCGCACTATTTTCTTGTCCATTATTTCTCTACAATAACCAGAATTGTTGGAGACATCACTATTTGCTGCTCCCTGTCTCAGATCATTAGCCACATGTTCAGTTGAAGAACACATGGTCAAGGAACTGAAGTCAAGAGTGCTCCTCTCCCAGGAATGAAATAACGCACCTGTTAAGAGGGCTTGCTGCAGCGAGCTCTCTCTCCCCTGCCAGAGGACACAGCCTACAGACCAAGCATCTTGGAATCAGACACTCAACTTTGATCTCACCTTCTTCAGCCTTCATAGCTGCGTGGCAGACATTTCTGCTGTGCAGACACCACTAGTTGGTGAAACAGTTTTTATTACATGAAGTGTCCTAACATAAACCTTAGTCTTCACTGCAGGTGGATTTACACATTTCCCTCCCTTGGTTCTTTTCTGTTTTATGGAACAACTCCCTTCCCATGCTCAGGGTTGGTCAGCTAGCCACTGTGGACTATTATATCCTTTTGGGATGTTCTTTAGATTGTTACTCTATTTCTTTGAAAACACTTTCACGGTTGCATTCTTGAACATTACTGATTTTAAAGATTTTGCTTTTATTTTTAATTATGTGTATACATGTGTGGAAGGCACTGTGTGTGTGTGAGTTAAATGCTTCTGGAGGCCAGAAGAGGGTGTCAAGCTCTCTGCAGCTGCAGCTATGGGTGGTTGTGAGCTGTTCCAACATGCTCCACTAATCTGTAACATCAACATAAAGACAAGACTTGAGCCATCTCACCAGCCCCCACTACTGAGTTTTAAAATTTTAACTCTCATTTTCCCCCCAGGACTATTTCTATTACTATTCTATTAAATAGATATGTCATAAGTTGTAATTCTCTTACTGGTGTACGGAGTTCCAGTGTTTGGTAATCACTCGAATGTGTTCACATCACCTTGTGGACACAAGTCCCACTCACTGACAGCCCACCTGGTTCCCTGTCACACAGCCTTCTCTATCCTTCTCTTGGAAATAGTTTTTTTTCTTATCTGAAAATCTCACTTCCAAACCTACTCCCAGGGAGGCATTTTGCCCATCTATGATTGAGTAATTAAAGTCTCCTTTATTACTACCTGGTCTAATTTTGCAACTTCTGCAGTCTCAATTAACATTTCTATCTCTGTTTCCTGGTCAGGTGGGCTGTAACATATCCCTATTAGGACTTTTTAATTAGATCAGAATACAATTTCTACCCACGGAGGTTTTATCAAATTCCCCTTTCTGATAAGATTTTTATCCTGCTGCTTTGTGGAGCTACGCCTCACACAGCAGCATTATTAAATGTATTTATTTATATCATCGTCTTTGCAAGACATATTTGAAGAAACTCACATGCACACAAACACGCACACATAAAGAGAGGGAAGATCCCACTAGTCTGTGGGGGAACAGGGACAAAGTGAGAAAAAGGTAGAGAGATGGTATGAGGTTAGAATGAGCCCCTGCTCCTTGGTTACTTAGTGTCATATGTGAAATTGCCTCTGTTTCCTCACAGCTAATATGAAGAAGGAAGTAGGACCAAGTACATGAAATAGAGGATTTTTTAATGCTAAATAAAACTGTATCCCAGGAAAAACACAAGCACTTCTTCTTCAGAAATTAAAAAATTATCTCTTGGATTTTAATGGTGTCTTCAATGTTTTTATAGGAAATGCAACTTACTTCATCGGTCAGTTCCTGAATGTGCTTCTTCATAAAGGCCAAAGTAGCAGCTGGGCTGATGGTTTAGCAGGAAAAAGAAGGTTCTACAAAGCCTGACAATCTGAGTTCAATCTGTGGAGCCCTCATGGTGGAAGGAGAGAAGCAACTCTCAATGTGAGTGTGTATGCATGCGTGTGCACACACACACACACATACACACACACACACACACTCACACAGACACATACACACACTTTAAAATACACACACACACATACACACACACATACACACACATACACACACACACATACACACACACACACACACACTCACACAGACACATACACACACTTTAAAATACACACACACACACACACAATTTAGTAAGAATGGTTTGGTTCACGTGAATTTCTTGAGATGACTTTAAGAAAAGCCTCCCAGGTATATGACTGACCTGCAGATACTCTGTGTTCAGCCAAATTCATGACCTGAGACTGATAGCCAGCCGAACAAACATTGACTTTCACAACTATATAGTAACATTTCTAGAACCTTCACTAAAAAGAAAACCACATGTCTGTGTGAAATGTCTCCAGATAGAAATGAGGCATTACAACAGAAGGCGTTTGGGATCAGGCACAGTTTCTGTGTGAACAGGTGAGCATGGACACACCTGCCTAGAGTCTGACACCTCTAAGTCAGTGTTGGCGCTTGCAGACCCTACGCAGTGAAGTAGGGCTGTGGTTTGAGTGCAAAGTCCTCACAGACTCATGTATTTAAACACTTGGACCCCAGCTGGTGGGGCTGCTGTGGAGGGCAGTGAAAGCTTTAGGAGACAGAACCTTACTGGAGGAAGTGAGCCACTGGGGCAGGCCTGGAGGTTTTATGGCTCCACCCCACTGCCTCTCCCCTCTGCTTTGTGACCATGAAGGCAGGGTGATCGGCTGCCCTGTATTCTTGCTACCATGCTTTTCCTGTTAAGATGGAGAGTATTCATTCTTAACCTCTAAGCTGAGATCAGCCTTTCTATCCTTAAGTTGCTTCATGTTAGACATTTGGGTACAACAGCAAGAAAAGTAACTAATAAAGTGTTAGACCTTCCCTTATAAACCAGGTATGAGCAGGTCAACTCTACAAGATAAGCCAGTGGAAAATATTCCTGTAGTAGGTTACAAAACCATTTACAGAGATATTAACTTAGACTACTAGTCCTGGATCCATTCCCTGATGTGGGCCTTTGGCTAATGTGTTTTTAAGTAGCTCTAGACTACTTAAGTGGTGAAAATTATTTACTAAAATTCATGGTGTCCATCTTGGACTGATTCATATTATATCAATCCTCACTTCTGGAAGTAAATAGAAAGGAGGGTTTTCAGATTCTGGCTAAATGAAATTATATGATATACACCAAGGCTTTGGCCAAGGTTTTTGCTGCCTTGAGTTTGTATCATTGGCTAGAGGACAGATGAGAGCTTTGTATGCTGCTGAGGGAGCTATGGTCTCAAGTCGTTAAGGTAAAAGTTAAAAACAAGGAGGTTCCAGGATGCAGAACACAAGCCTCTTTGGTGTCACTGAAATGTTACTGCTGTATCAAGCCATCTGTCTCAGAATCAGGTAGGAATAGCGCTTAGGTTCCAGATAAATGTCAACCATCTTGGTGTATATGGGCAGTTTAATCCTTAATTCTTCCCACAAAGCACATGGAAAGATCAGCAGAGATGAGCCTTAACAGGTGAAAATGTCACAAAGATTGTCTACAAATAGGCAATGATAAGGCGGGTTCCCAAGAGGCCTTCCTGATTCTGTAGAGAACATTGTCTGGCAATGACCTAAGAAAAGAGTACACACACTGTTTAGGATAGAACTCGACTGTTCTAAAGAACTGTGCCATATGAGATATCTTAAACTTTTGATTAAACTATAGCCAACGGCAGTGCCTAGTAGAATCCTTTCTCATGACCCTTGAGCAGCTAGTCTTCTCCCAGAAGTTGCTAAATTAGTCAAAGGTTTCAAATCCATTGATGGCATAAGCAAGAACTCAGGGGCTAGCATAAGGCTCAATTTATTGAGTCTAAACAAAGCAAGCAAACACACTAAAGACATTCTTACCCATATGTTGGCTAAATAGTCCAGGTTAGCTTGGTAGAAGATAGACTTGAAGAACATTTCTATAAATGTGATCAGGAAATAACTTCAAAGGGGTGATGATGAAGAGATGTCAGGACTTAGGAGCTCATTTTCAGGGCATCAGCATCAATACATCCTTTTAACTGTTCTCTTAAAATGTACAATTCTATAGTTTGTAGAAAATTCACAAAGTTGGACATATTCCTAACATAGTTTCATCACACAGAATAAGAAACTGGCTGAGTATTCATGGTCAATCTTTGTGGTCAGTTCCACTCTCCTTCCTCCATTTCTTGGCTGCAGCCAGTCTCTAGTCCCTCTTGGTGATTTGCCAGTGTTGAGCATTTCATGTAAATAGAAGCATACCGCAATCTCTATTGTCTGGTTTTGTTCACTTACTTACCTGGTCAATTTTAAGGACCATCCATGTTATAGCATCTACCAAAACTCCATTACTCTTTATGGATGTATAGTATCCCACTGAATGGATATGTTATGTACTGTTGTTCAGTTGTAATTGTTGATATTAAGAATATATGGCTATGAACATTTATGTACAAGGCTTTTTGTGGATATACATTTTCATTTTCATGAAGGTATGTATACCCACAAGTAGAATTGGTAGCTGGTATGATAACCGTATGTTTAACCTTTAAGATTTATTTTTGAGGAATTGCCAACGAGCTTTTCAAAGAACATATACCATTTGACACCTCCAGTAGCAATGCGTGAGTTCATACTTCTATACATCCTCACCAACGCTTACTAGTATTCATATCCCCATTCCTATAGCAACCTTAGGGTATAAAGAAGTGTCTTATTGAAATTTTTATCTCTATTTATTGATGGCTGATTGCGGTGAGATTTTTTTTTTATATTTTATTGACTGTTAATGTATTTTTTTAGAGAAATTATATTTAAATCCTTTGCCCATCTTTTAAAAGTGGATTGTGAATTTATTGTTGAATTATAAGCGGTGTTTGTATAGTCTGTAGAAAGCATCTCATTAATAGTATAGTTTATAAAGAATTTTCTTTCATCCTGTGGGTATGACTTTATCATTTTTGATTATTTATCTATTTATGAGATAGGATCTCACAATGAAGCTCAGTCTATTGTCAGGCATAGCCGGCGGAGGCACATGCAGGTTCACAATAGTTCATTGCTGTACTTACTTATTTTCTCTTTCTGAGTGATGTTCTTTGAGACGTGGGTGGTTTTTGTTTTGAAGAACTCTAGTTTATTTTCTTCTCTGGTTGCTTCAATTTTGGTGTCATTCCTAAGGAAACACCGCAAGGTTCAAAGTTCTAACAGTTTATTCCTGTGATTTCTCGGGGAGATTTGTGGCATTAGCTCTTACCCAGGCTTTGAATGTGCTTTGGGGCCATAAGAGAAGCTAGACACTCTCCTCATTTTATTACTCTGCAGGTTGACCTTTGTATACCAGCACTACTTATTAAAAGACCATTCTTTTCCCGGTGAATTGTTTTAACAAACTATTTAAAATCAATTGACAATAAATGGAAGGGTATTTCAGGACTTTGAAATCCAAACGTCCTATATTTCTATTGTATGCCAGTAATTTTACTACACATTTGTAGTAAGTTTTGAAATAAAGTAAAATATAGCAGAAGGGACGGACTGCTGTGGAATGCTTTCTTCTGCCGCTACACTTAAACTCTTAGCAACAGTGATAATCAACATAAGACACGCACAAGATGAAGCCTGACCACATTCTGCCATAGAGATGGGACAAGTCCTGAAGACCCACATGCTTCATGAATATAACTGTTGCCTGGTCTCCATAGCAAATTCCAGGACAGCCAAGAGGACACAGAGGTCTCAAACAAAACAAAAACAAATGAATATATATATATATATATATAGTGTGTATATGTATATATATACATATATATATATATAGTGTGTGTGTGTGTGTGTGTGTATACAATTACAGAAGTGGATATTACAGAAGTGGATAAATACAGCATCTGCTGAAGAACAGTGGGGAACCTTTACTATCTAATCCAGGATCGATGCTAAGGAGAGTGGGCAGCTTGGAGGAGGTGTGTGATATTAATCTGTGATTCCCAGAGGAAGTCTCCCAACACAATTATGAAAACAGTGGACACAGTACAGGGATTCCAGGAGGGGATTTCTGCAGTGCGGGTACCTATGCACCGGGTCTCAGTGCCTTTAGTATCCAGTAGGTAAGATGAGACAAACGCAGGAGTGTGCTGCGAAAGGTGCTAGGCTTGGATCTTGCCAGGGAGCTCCTGGCTGATTCCATGAATGGAGACACTGTATCTTAGTCAGGCTCTGTAGAGAAATAGAGCAGACATGATGAAAAAAATATGTTATTAATTCAACTTACATGATTAGAATACTAACTGGTCTCAGACTGGTGAGGCTGAGAACCTGGTACTTGCTCTGTCTTTGAGGCTAGTTGTCCCAACCTGACACTGGAACCTAGAAATTGTCTGGAGAGCTGCTGATCCTTAACTGATGACGGAAGCCTCGTATGCTGGTTCTGATATAAGTGGAAGAATCATCGTCATCACCATCACCATCATCTTCACCTACAGCATCAGCAGCATTAGGGTAAATCAACGCCTGACAAGAGCAAAGGCCACGTGAGCAGAAGGCGAGTCATCTTCCTTCTGCCACACTCTCTTTCATGAAGGTGCCGCCCACATTCGGGTGGGTCTTCCCACATCAATTAAGGCAATCTTTAGCTGGGACTCTCTACTCAGGTGATTCTAATTTGTGGCAAGTCGACTTTAGAAACATCCATCACAGACAGCAAAGGCCTGATTCCAGACAAGACCAGCACCACTAAAAATAACCACGTTGTGCTGTCTCTTGGCTGTTAGCACCGGGGTTAAGGGGAGCAATATTTGACAGGGTGAGAGAGTGACAATGTGAGCCTCCAATTAGGCAGAGGAACCAAGCCCAGAAGAGCGCAAGGATGCTTTGGACAGGATGCTAATTATGTGAGTTCATTGGTCACATGTGCATTCTGCCTCCGCCCACTCATTTGCATGCTTCACTAGTGAGAGCAGACTGGGAGCTCTGTGCAGGGCAATGAGAAAGCCACTGCCCTGACACCCAGATAACATCTCACCCTTGTCACCAGGAGGCTCCTGCCATCTGTCCAAGGGAACAATCTGACAGGGCACACAGGATGAAATTTTGCTAGCTTCTGTCTTTAGATAAGGACGCTATCACTGGCTGAACATATTTTATGTATTACCTACCAGCTGCAAAGACCACTCAAGCATCATGTTTAAATATATTCGATAACATCTAGAATTCCGGTTAACTCTTGCTGGGGTGTGTGGACTTTAAAAGCCACACAGTAATATTCGATTCAATAGCTGCTTAGATTAGAGACAAAACCGTGTATGAAAAATGGCCGTGGCCCTCCCAAGAATGGGGGTTTGGGCACAGAGACGGTGGTAGGATGGGGAGGGAATAGGCTGTAATTTGCCTCTTTTCTCTGCTTTGTGAGTTTACCTGGGACCAGATGTGGCTGCTTCCTAACCACGAGGCTTTTCCTCTTTTGCCGTTCAATTAGTCCGCTGTCGGCCGATTTCAAGACAAAGTTTCGTAGACATCTTTAAATTGGGGTGGCGTCAACATTTAGGGAAACTTGAATCTGAACTCAGGCAGATCTGAAGCTATAGTTTTCTTCTCAGTAACAGCTACAGATCAGTGTGCTACAGCTGAACCTAAAACCTCTGAAAGGGAGGGGCTTCTGAAGGCAGTTGCACGGCTTAACTGTATCCTGTATCTTCTCAGCAGCAGTCTTGATACTTAATAACAGCTCTTTTCAACATAATGTGACTTCCTCGGACACAGAGTTTAGTGTGTATTTATGAATTATTTTGTATTATAATAATTATAAAATTATAATATTTTGTATAACATAGTTTTTTAAATCAAATGATCTAACATAAAATAGGGTTATTATATAGTCCATAGTTTATATTAAAGGTTTTAAAAAATCTTTTTTATTCTTTGTGAAATTCACATTATGCACCCTAATCTCACTTATTTCCCTGTTCCTCTATATCTGGCCTCTGCCCTTGCAGCCTCCCCTCACCTGAAAGAAAATGAAACAAACAAACAAATCATCTTGTCCTGGCAGCTGCAGTGTGTCACACAATACACCTTTTTTTTTTTTTTTTTTTTTTTGCCTAAACATCTTTACTTGCAAATATTCATTGCAGAAAGTCACTGGTCTGATTCAAGGTCTCTGGCTTTTGCCACAACATCAATACTGCATTCTCACCGGGACTACTCTTGGGTATTCTGTTATTGCCCTGTGTCATGGAGATCCTGCAAGTTTGGTTCTGCAGGACCCGCCCCTTCACACATGCTTCAGTAGTTCATAGATGGGGTAGATGTTAAGTGGGACAATTCAAAGCCCTGGAAATGGGACTGGGTGGTAGCTCAATTGGTGAGCCCACCAGATCTCCTGAGCCCGTGCAACCAGGTCAGCTCCCTAGGACTGCCTAAGGGAAGAGTGGTAGCTTCCCACTCTCACACCCTTGGGGCAGTTCTCTCACACCAATGTCACCAGGGCCACCTCCACTGTGCTGCCCAGGCGAGGTGGGGAGGGCAGTGGCTGTAGCCTGTGAGGAGTGGGGCCAGCTCTCCCACCGAACCCCAGCGAGGGTGGGGCCAGCTGCTTTCCCCATATCATTTCATACAAAGGTGTGATGGTTTGTATGTGCGCAGCCCAGGGAGTGGCACTATTAGAAGGTGTGGCCCTGTTGGAGTAGGTGTGTGGCCTTGTTAGAGTAGGTGTGTCACTGTGGGTGTGGGCTTTAAGACCCTCACCCTAGCTGCCTGGAAACTGTATTCTGCTAGCAACCCTCAGATGAAGATGTAGAACTCTCAGTTCTGCCTGAACCATGCCTGCCTGGATGCTGCCATGTTCCTGCCTGGATGATAATGGACTGAACTTCTGAACCTGTAAGCCAGCCCCAGTTGAATGTTGTCCTTATAAGAGTTGCCTTGGTCATGGTGTCTGTTCACAGCAGTAAAATCCTAAGACAAAAGTATCTGGTAAGTGTTCTCAAAATGGTCTGTTCAAACTATCATGTCTCCTTTCTATGTTTGTTCTACGAGATAAGGGGCTTGCTCTGTGGACCAGGCTGGCCTGCAACTTGCCATCCTCTCACCTCAGTTTTCTTAGTTCTTGGGGTCTCAAGGTGAGCCACCATATCCTCTGGTCATAGATTCTTAGAGTCTTTCATATGGGGTTACAAGATGAGTCACTGTAGCCACATCTCTAGAGCCTTTAATATGGAACAGTCCTGTGGATTGTTTTAAAGTTGACATGGAGTGTGTGACTCTACTGAAGTGCCAGTTTTGTTTTTTTGTTTTTTAAAATAACCTCTACGTTTGGATTCTTCTAATATTTCCTCATGGTTAGCTTCAGATTATTCATTTGCAGCAAGAAATGCATCAGAAGTGATTTCCATGCTTGTCTCAGGACATCCAATTAAAAGGCAAACACCAGTGATTCCAGCGTTTGCACTGTTGCCTTGATCACCCTGTTCAAGTTGTTTCTCCACCTAAAATTCAATCAAAATATCTATTTAGCAGCGGCTTATTAAATCTGAGAGATGTCATGGGAAACTCCTGGACGGGAGGTTGATTAGTAAGAAATCCAAATGGCCCAAGGATGCTATAGTGTGGCTGGCATCCAGTTAAGACAGTCAGTTGGATGATGGTCCTAAGCCTTTGGAACCTGACCCCAGCTCCGGGTGGATGGCATCAGAATGTCCTGGAGCTCACAAGTAGCTATCAGAATACTTACTATTTTCTATTTTACTGATTTCTATGTGATGTCTCATTATTTCCTATCTACAATGCTACTTTGGGTTCACTCTGATCTTTTTGCAGTTTCCTACAAACTGATACAGTTATTGATATATTTCCTTTTACCCAAGTGTGAATGTCTGAAAGCATGATTTTTCTCATGAGCATCATGCCTACTTTGATATACTGTATATTTTCACTATCATCACATTCTAAGTCCATTCAAACTTCCATTGTGATTTTTTTCCTTTGAAACTATAGATTATTTACAAGTTAGTTTCTTTTTCCTTTTCAAACTTCTATTTCATGTGCATTGGTGTTTTGCCTGCTTGTATGTCTGCGTGAGGGTGTCAGAGCCTCTGGAACTGGAGTTACAGACAGTTGTGAACTGCCATGCAGGTGCCGGGAATTGAACCCAGATCCTCTGGAAGATCAGTCAGTGCTCTTAACTGCTGAGCCATCTCTCCAGCCCCTCTTTCCATTTTTGATTTATTTTTTATTTTTAAGTGTGTGAGCATGTGTGTGTGTGTTTGTGTGTGCGCGCGCGCGCGCGCACACGTGCACGTGCACGCGTAGAAACCCACCGAGTTCAGAAGAGGTTGTCAGATCCCCTGAAGCTGGAGTTACAGGCGCTTGTGAGCCACCAGATATAGGTGCTGGGATCTTTTGTCTGAACAGTATGTGTTTTTTAACCATAGAGACACCTCTCCAACTCTCTTTTAAATTATTTTGAGACTCTTCCAGGTATGTATTTCATTAACAATCTCTAGTTTAATTGCATTTTCTTTTTTTAGGAAACCCATCATTTAATTCTCTGTGTCTCAGCAGCATTTTATACAGTGCGTTGCTTCTAGCAAGGTCAATCCTTATTCTTTAGGGAGGCCTAGATCCGTGTGCAATGCACAGACATGATAGATATTTTGTGAGTCTTATTTCTCTGTGAGAGGAGGGAGCACAGAGCCTTGAAGGCATTAAAACACTTGTAAGAATGTAGGGGCATTGAGAAGGTTGAGCGCAGGAAGTATCTTGAAGAACAGAGATACCATTGTCTGTTCAGTTTCCACAGAGGTCAGCTGCTCTGGGCAGGGCCTCTCTAGTAGGCCATTGTTTAACAGCATCCTACTGTGAAATGCATGGGACATCGGGAAGCAGGTGAGCCTTTTTATGATGCTTGAAGTCTGCTTAAGGATATGAACACAGAGTATGAACTTAGAGTGTGCCACTTACTCTGGCCTGTTTCTTCTGCTTCTTTCTTCCTTTTCTCATAGGCCGTTTTTAATTTTGGAAGGGCCTTGAGGTAATACCATCCACTTGACAACCTGAAACTGTTTATCTTATACATTGAAAGAATGATGGAAACATTGTTTAAGCTTTTGCATAGGGAGAGAGCTGTCTTACCAAATATGAAACCTTTTGCACCAAACTTAATAAATGGTTCATAATCTCAGTAATTTAGCAAAATTCAGCCACATCACCCAAATCATTACTTTTTTAAAAGGGAGGGGGCGTATTTCAGCGTTTCGTTGACTGAGTGCCACGAGCTTTATGATTTAAAACTCATACATCAAGTTCAATAGGATGCTGGTAGACTATTAATCAGTGTTGTGTAAATTTGCTGGGATGCAGAGCAAATAGGGAGCCTTGACGACTCAGCAGTGTGTACTGGCCCTGATCGCGGGATGAAAGAAACTCCAAGACGTCTTGCTGTTGGTCCAAGTCAATCTGCTTGAAGAGCTATTTAAATTAAGCCATCTGCACAAATGAGCGGCTTTCTTCTAGTCAACCTCTGTTGTCCTAAAGCGGATTAGGAGGGAAGCAGGGCAGCACTGCTTTGCACTTAATCCCGTTCAAATCAGAGACTTCTTTCAGTCTGCAGCTAGGGACCCAAGTTGAGGCTGAGATGCAAGGAGGATAATGCAGTTTGCCTGCTACCTAATCCTGCGCACTACTTTCCCTGTGTATACCCTTTCTTTCCCCTGACTGGGAAGTCAGTTCGGAGGAGGAGCTTGGGACCAGTACAGAGGTGATTCTAGGAAACGCTTTTTGTTCCAGCAGGTGATCGCGGAAGTCTTGTCTACCCACAGTCACGAAAGTCTCTAAATCTCAAGATAATTGACTTTTTACACGAACTCTCACGTATAAACACTTCGACACAATGCTTTGACGGTCGCGATGAATCCAGACAAGCAATTAGTTCTTGATGATTGGCTCTGGAGGTTAAGTTGACTTCTTCGCTCCCATTCTCCCCTCTCTTCCTCTTTCTTGCTCCCTGCTCTCTTCTCCCTCTGAGGCTCAGGGAGGCTTATAGCACGGATTTGTTAAAAGGGACTTCGCTGATAATGGGACAATTGAGTAGACACTGGAGGAAGGTGAAGGAGCCTTGTGAGCGGATGTCTGAGGCGATCTCAGAACACTGTTTGGAGCGATAGTGATCATCAATATAAAAACTTAAGTTGGTGTACACTTTGCAAGAAAGTCAGGGTGGCCATATAGTCCAGTGAAAAGAGCGTGGTGGAGTCTAAGCGGCATGAGAAGACACAAACTGTGTATTCTGGCTTTCACTCCAAGTATGAAGGGTCATTATAAAGTTACTGGCAAAGATATGACATAGTAGGACTTACATATTAAATACAAAATAAAGGATAAATAGGAGTCCCCCCCCCGTGGCAGAAATATTGTGCGATCTGTCATAAAATGGCCCAAATCTTGGACCCACCGTGAGAATATCAAGATTGCAACCACGGCTTTCCCAGGAACCTCACAAGACGTTCACATTTTCTCCACAGCGTTTTTATTGTCTGTGAAACGGGAACAAGGATCACACTCAGTCTCTGCTAGAACTACCTGAGAGTGTGTGACATGTTAGGAATTTCGTTAAGTGAAAGGTAGGCTGCACAATAGGGTATAAGATATAAGGCTGGCTCAAAATATGTATGTTTATATATACATGATATATATTATATATATAATGCTATAAGAAAGTAACTGAGGTGGAAATTTCTGGTTTCTTTGGAAACTCAGTAGTGTCACATAATGTTTTTCTGGAAGCTGTCTTATGTGAGGATGTTTTGCTGAAGCAGACATGTGAGAGAGCATGTAATGTTTTGCTGGAGCGGATGCCTGAGAGAGTGTATGATACTTGGAAAGAGTATAAATGGAAACTCATAAAGAGTGAGAGGATACTCTTGTATTGCTATGTCGCACAACACTTCAGTAGTCTTTGCTAGCTGTGCAACACTTTGCTGGGCTTCACTGGTCTTTGATGCTCTTCGCTTGTCTTGACTTTGTAGAGAGAAATGTCCAAAGAACTTCTTGTGGTATTCCAGTTGATTCTGACTGCTTCCACTGACTTGTGCTGATTTGGATGGAGCCTTAGGGTTTCTGCTGGATCATGCCACCACTCTTGATTTGTGCTTGGTGTTTGATATTATATTAGTCTGCTGGTATCCTGACAATGAGGATTGGAATTGCCTCAAAGGACTTCTAAACAGGTCCATAACGCCCTAGTCCTATTAACCATCTTTCTCCCCTACCTTTGGCCACTGAGCTAGAAAGGAGGTTGAAGAGTTTAAGAACCCTACATAAAGTAACTTTGAAAAATCTAAAGTTGCAAGTAACCTATCTAACCTGCACAATGGAAACTAGGTTATCTCAAGTGATCATGAGATAGACATATATTGTTAATGATATGACTACCTTCTGAGGGATGGGACGCTAGGTGATTTCTTTGTGCAAGCATCTTACAGTATTTATTCAAGTTAAGGTGGCCCCACCACATCATTAGAGAACATGATCAAATGTTACTGCCCTTGTACATGCAATCTATAATGGACCATAAACATTGTTAAATGGTGTATGTTGTGGACTCTATTTACAAATCATTTCACATTCTGTATACTTTGTCTTACCTAGATTTTCTCAATGAATGTGTATGTTTTCTAAAACTCCAAGATACAACTTTAAAAATGAAAATAATACTAGATAAAAAATATTTTCTTTCTCTGAGTTTATACATATACACAATGTATTCTGAGAATGAATCGCCTACCCCCTCACACTCACCCACTCTCTCAACATATGCTCCTCCCAAGTTTATGTCCTCTATTTTATTTCACAACCCACTAAGTTTAACTAGTGCTGCCTATATGTGCATGGGACCATGTACTGGATCATGGACAACCTGCAAGTGGCCATAGCCCCAAAGAAAAATGACTCTGCTACTTCCAGCATTCATCAACTGCCAATAGCTCATTAGCTAGGACCCTACCCCTCCGTGCTAGAATATTGATTTGCTTGCTCTTATTCAGATCTTGTGCCAGTAATCATAGCTGCTATGGGTTCATCAAGGCAACTGCCCATATATATCATATATCATATATATATATATATATATATATATATATATATATATATATACACACACACACATATATATACATATACATATATATATATATACACACATATATATATACATATACATATACATATATATATATGTATATATATATATATCACAGTGAAATATCCCCCCAAACTGTAGTTTTAATTGGGTTGTGTGCTGGTTATCTTTTTGTTGTTGTTTGTTTGTTTTATAAATATATAATTTGTCAGTTTGACACAGGTCAGGGTCATTGAGGAAAAGAGAACTTCAATTTAGAAAATGTCTCCATAAGATTGGCCTATAGGCAAGTCTGTGGGAGCATTTTCTTGATTAATGATTGGTGATGAAGGCCCAGCCTACTGTGGGCTGGACCACCACTGGGCAGTAGTCCTGTCTTGTATAAGAAAGCAAACTGAGCAAGCTGTGGAGAGCTAACCAATAAAGAGCTCTCTTCTATGGTTTCTGCTTCAGTTCCTGCCTTCAGGTTCCTACAGGTTCCTGTATTCCTGCAAGGACTTCTGCAAGACTTGACTGTGACCTGGAAGTGTAAGTTGAATAAACCCTTCCTACCCAAGTTACTTTGGGTAATGGTGTTTATCACAGAAATAGAAAGTAAACTAAGACAGGTTATAAGATAGAAGGCATCCATGTGTCTTTTTCATGTACCCTTCATTTTTATTAACTGTCTTCCTCATCTCGTTTCTTCATCTTCCCATACTATCCCTGCTTAAATCCTTCTACCTTCACTATTCTCTACTCTGTTTTTATTTGTTGTATAGTCTGCTATCCTCCACCCTTAATGCACCTCTCAATGGGCCTTTTTAGATCCCGGCTTCCACATGAACTACAGGTTAAACATAGACAACAAAAGATTTGAAACTAGGCTCTGTAACTGAAAGAGACATGCAGCATTATTCTTTCTGGGCGTGGGTTAGCTCACACAGTGTAGTTTTTCCAGTTTTACCAACTTACCTGAAAATTTTATGATTTAATATTTTCAAAACATGATATAATATATCACATAAGGAAAATGTTTTAAAAAATATTAAAATATTTTTTGCCCCCCCCCCCCACTTCATCCTCACTCAGGCAACAGTTTCCTTTGCTGTTCAGAGCTTTTTTTGTTCGTGATCCCATTTGTTGATTGTCGGTACTATTTCATGTTCTAGCAGAATCTTATTAAGAAAGTCTTCACTCGTGCCTATAAATTGACAGACACTCCCTCATTTTACCTCCAGCAGACCCAGGATTTTGGGTCTTATTTTGAAGTCTTTGGAGTCATCTAGAGATGAGTTTTGTTCAGGGTGAGAGATAAGGATCTAGTTTCATTTTTCTTCATGTTAAAATGCATGTATGCCACTATTACTTGTTAGAGATTCTATTTTTCCTTTGATGAACTTTCTGGAATCTATATAAAAATCAAGTCTATGGTCTGTGTGGTTTTTGTCCCAGTACCATGCTTTTTACTACTACAGCTTTCTAGTATAATTTGAAACCAGTTATGATGATGGTACCTGCTGCAGTACTCTTCATGTTCAGAGTTACTTTGGCTAGCTAATCTTGGCATTTGTGTTTCCATATAAATTTTGAGATTATTTTTTCTGTGCCTGTTCTGAAATTTTGACTGAGACCTCACTGAATCGAGATACTGCTTTTATTACGATGGCCAGTTTTACAATAGCACTTCTCCCAGTGCTTGAGAGGTCTTTCACCTTCTTGTGTTTTTCAGTTTCTCTTTTCAGTGTACCAAACTTTCATTCCAGGGGGTAGAGAGAAGGCGCAGTGGTTCTGAGCATGTACTCTCTTGCAGAGGACTTTGAGTTTGGTTCCCAGCACCCATGAGTGATGGCTCACAACTGCCTGTAACTCCAGCTCCAGGAGGATCTGATGCCTCTGGACTCTTTGGACTTTTGCACTTGTATTTACTCTGTTTCTGTCTCCATCTCTTGTGAGACTATGCTGGGGCCTAGCAAACACAGGAGTGGATGTTCACAGTCAGCTATTGGATGGATCACAGGGCCCCCAATGGAGGAACTAGAGAAAATACCCAAGGAGCTAAAGGGATCTGCAACCCTATAGGTGGAACAACAATATGAACTAACCAGTACCCCCTGGAGCTCGTTTCTCTAGCTGCATATGTATCAGAAGATGGCCTAGTCGGCCAGCATTGGGAAGAGAGGCCCATTGGTGGTGCAAACTTTATATGCCTCAGTATAGGGGAACACCAGGGCCAAGAAGTGGGAGTGGGTGGGTGGGGGAGTGGGTGAGGGAGCATGTGGGGGACTTTTGGGATAGCATTGGAAATGTAAATGAAATACATACCTAATTTTAAAAATTCTTAAAAAAATAAGACAAATCTCTTTTTAAAAAATGTGTTCCTTATAAAAATCTTTTTAGGCTTATTTTCCTGGGCTATTTATTTATTTATTTATTTATTCATTTATGCTTTTTCCTGGCTATTGAGAATGGACTTGTTCCCATGACTTCATTTTCATTATGTTGAAGTTAACTTGTGGCTTTATATCTGGCAGTATTTGTTTTATAAAATCGGGTGCGCCTGCATTTGCTGCATTTATATTTAGATTTATAATAATGACTTGATGGATTGTACTCTTAACACGAAGTGAGCTTCTTTTTTTTTTTTAATTTTCATAGTTCTTTTTTCTCTTTTTTTATTAGATATTTACTTTATTTACATTTCAAATGTTGTCCAGTAAGGTTCCACCAGTGCCTGAAGAATACAGAAGTGGATCATCGCAGTCTCCCATTGGACTGAGCACAGGGTCCCCAATGAAGGAGCTAGAGAAAGGACACAAGCAGCTGAAGGGGTTTGCAGCCCCACAGGTGGAACAACAATATGAACTAACCAGTGCCCCCAGAACTTCCAGGGACTGAACCACCAACCAAAGAGTACACATGGTAGAACTCATGGCTCCAGCTCCTTATGTAACAGAGGATGGCCTAGTCGGTCATCAATGGGAGGAAAGGCCCTTGGTCCTATGAAGGCTCGATGCCCCAGTGTAGGGGAATGCTAGGGCCAGGAAGCGGGTGTGGGTGGGCTGGTGAGCTTCTTTATCTCTCCTAATTAGACTTGGTTTGAGGTCTAACTTGTTAGATAGTAGGATAGCTACATATGCTTTTTTCTTATTTTCATTTGCTTGGAACACTCTTTTACATCTTTTGCCCTAGGTTGATGGCTATCTCTCTCTTTTCTTTTCTTTCTTTCTCTTTCCTTCCTTCGTTCTTCCTTTATTTCTTTTTTTGGAAGCTTCTCCGATAATGGTTGAATAAGGCACTGACCTATGACTAGGGCAGAATATCATTAGAAGTCATTTTATTGAGATATAGATATATTGATATATATTCATATATAAGTATATTAATATTTTTATATTTAGACCAGTAGGATTTGGGTTTACCCTAGATCTCTGGGATGTCTAGTCTATTGTTCTTGGTCACCCAGGCAGTGTCAGGTGCAGGTTCCATCTTGTGGAGTGGGTCTCAAGGCAAGCCAGATATCGGTTGGTTACTCCCACAAGTGCTGTGCCACTGTTGCATGTCCTGCATGCCGGACAGATTGTAGTCAAGAATTTTATGGCTGGGTTGATGTTTATATTTCTCTTTCAGTAGCTTGCAGTCTCTTCAAACACCAAAGGTACTAGAACTTAGGGGTGAAGGCTCCAAGTAGCTCTACCGCTTCATGGTTGATGGGTTGTATGGTGTTGTTCTTGGCAGTGAGGCTCTGATGTCAGTTTGTGGAGAATTACTCATTGTCTTAGCAACAGCCTCGGTTGTTTGGGGATTTCTATAGAGCTCCCTTGGCTAATGACACAGTTGAATGCAACTCTATCTGCCCTATTATGAGGAGACCTCATTAGAATCATCTTCCTGCACTTTAAGAAGTTTACACTGCACTAGGTTTCCATATTATCTCTCAAGTGTCCCTCACTTCTAGCTGTCCCTTCTCACATTCTCCCTCTTAACTCTATCTCTTTCCCCAACTGATCCTCCCATTTCTGTTCCCACCTGCCCACAGTACACTGATAAAATCTATTCAATTTCCCCTCCCAGAGAGGTCCATGTGTTTCCCCTAGTCTCCTTCCTCTATACATAATCTCTCTTGGTCTAAAGATTGTTGGTTGGTTTTCATTGATTTGATGGCTAATATCTACATATAAGTGAATAAATACTCTATTTATCCTTCTGGGTCTGGGTTATCTCATTCAGGTTTATTTTTTTCTAGTTCCATTCTCCTGCAAATCTTATGATGTCATTATTAAAAACAGCTGCATTGTGTAAATGTACCACATTTATTACTCCACTGTGTAAAGGTGCCACATTTTCCATATCCATTCTTTTGTTGAGGGACGTCTAGGTTGTTTCCAGTTTCTGGCTATTCTGAATAAAGCAGGAATAAACATTGTTGCGCAATTGTCCTTGTGGTATTGAAGTGTCCTTTGGGTATATTATCAATAGCATTGTAGTTGGATCTTGAGGTAGACTAAGTCCCAACTTTCTGAGGAACTAACACATTGATTTCCATATTGGCTGTACATATTTGAACTACCATCAGCAATGGATCTAAGCTTTTCCTTATTCCACGTCCTCACCAACATGAACTGTCAGTTTTGTTACTGATCTTAGCCATTCTGACAAGTGTAAGATGGATTGGTGATGCCTATCTTTGATGGTGGTGTGTTTTTCTAGTAGGCAGCAACAGATGGATTCTGCTTTCTAATCCAATATACTAGTCTGTGCCTTTTAAATGGTAAATTGAGACCATTAATATTCAGACATGTTGTTGGAAGCTATTTATAAATTCCTGTCATTTAAGTGTTTTGTTTTCTTAGACACATTTTAATAAGCTATCCTCATATTGTTTATTTAATCCCTGTGGCCAATTGAGGGTCTTTATCTTTCTCTTCAATGTATTCCCTCTGGTACCTCCTGAGAGCTGATTGGTGTTAATAAATTTCTTTAATCTGTTTTATCATGGAATGTTTTCCTTTTTTAGTTTTAATAGAAAGTTTTGCTTGGCATAATACTCTGTTTGGGAAGTCGTGGGCTTTCAGAACTTGGAAACATCTTTCTAGACATTTCTGGTTTTCAAATTTCAAGCAGATAACCAGCTGTAATTTTGAAGGACCTGTCTTTATAAGTGACTCAAATTTTTCTCTTGCAGTTTTTAACAACCTTATTTTATTCTGTGTTTCTAGTGTTTTAATTATAATATGCCATGGAGAGTTTCCTTTTTGGTCCTATTTATTTGGTGTTATGTAGGCCTCTTTTAAGTGAATAAGTTTCTCTTTCTCTAGGGGTTAGAACATTCTCTTCTCTGATTTTATTGAAAATGTTTTGCATGCTTTTGGTATGGTATTCTCCTTCTACTATGGCCATAATTCAAAGATTTGGTCTTCAAATGAACCTACATTTCTTTAAAAAACAAAACAAAACAAAAACAAAAACAAAAAAAACCTGTCATTGACCTTTTCATACCATTTCTTCACCATGTCTTTAAGCCCTGATATTTTGTTTCCTCCTGGTCCAGTCAGTCTTCACAGGATCCATAGGTAGAGTTCCCTGTTTCCTAGAGGGTGGGGTCACTAGCCAAGACACTTCTCACACAACATTCCCTGCTTCTTAAATACTTTACCAGTCTGTATCTGATACTCCTTCTCTCATAGCTGCTTCTTGAGGCTGCCTCCCTCTGTGTCAGGATGTTCCCAGATTCCCTGTCTTGAGATTGTCCCTCGTTTTCAAGTTCTCAGAGTAGGCCAGCCTCAAGCATTAGGTTCTTTCCCAAAATTCACCTGGCTCCAGCATTACAAGATATGGAGAGAGATGCTGTGGATTTCTTCCCCATGCTAGTCTGCTGCACAGGGGTAGTTACTCTCAAACCAAGTCCTTTCGTTCCATCTGGGTTCTTTCAAGAACCCTGCATTTCTCTGCTTCATGGGCTGCCAGGCTCACTCTCTAGCCTTAGCTTTGCCATGGTGCTCCTCAGTGAACCAAGGCTTAAGGTCCAGATAATTGTATTTTTCTCTGGATGACCTTTCTCTTTCTCCGTGCTTTTCCACTGTCCCGTCAGCTCTTTCATGATTCTAAGTGACCCTTCTCTTCTTTCCCTCTATTTCTCTCCTTGGAGTTCAGCCCTCTTTTATTATCTTCCTCTCTTAAAATACTTATTTTTATTGTTTTTAGTTATATGGAATTGTGGTCCACCATGGGGATACATTCACATTATGAGTGTGGATGTTTGCAGAGGCAGAGGAGGCAGATCCCAGGAACTGGACTTATACACAGTTGTGATCTACCTGAGCTGAATGCTGGGAATCAAACTCAGGTCCTCTAGAAAGAACAGCAAATGCTCTTAACCACTGAGTCATCTCCCATTAAGCCCATTGTCATTCATCATGCTGCTCAAAAGAAACATCTAGATTATCTTATTTGCCCATGGATGGACAAAGCCTGGTTTGGATAACAGTCCTTAATCCAATGTGTTCTTTTACCATGGTTGAGTGCTTGTCTAGCACATATAAGGCTCAGTTTGATTCTCAGCAGTGCAAAAAACCAAAGGGAAACACAAGCCAGGTGACATTAAACAGTGCTACACAATGATGCATTATCAGTGCACATCATTTCTCTGTGACTGTGTATTTGTAGCATCCTGAAGGACGTAACTTCCAGAATTAGAATTGCTGGGCGAAGCAGCTAGGCAAAGATTTCCCAAGAACATAATAGTAATAATAGTGCCTGTGGGTATTCCTTTCAGAATACTCCTAGTTCTAAAAAGGACCACAAAATCTTAAAACTTTGCAGGCCTACCATATTCTGAGAAGCACTGGTAAAGTTATCCCCAGACCATTGCATACTAATGTAGCACAGAGTAAACAATTACATTGCTCTAAAGAACGGAAGCTTCCGTGTGGAAGGAAGGAGGCTTTGGTGTAAGATCTACGAAATGCATTAAGAATCCCACATTTCTGACTTTGGTTTAGAAGTATCAGTATGAAAGAATGGAGCAGTTTTCAGAAATAGCTTGCCTATTTCTGTTCACTGAACAAAGAAAAGAAGAATCCTAGAAAAGGTGACCAAAGGAGATACCCCAAGCCTTACACTAGCACCCTGAGCATGTCCCATAAATACTGCAGGATTCCCTGAGGGAAAAATGGAAGACCTAAACCTATGGCAGGAAAAACCAAAGAAGAGTGGAAGATAACACATCAGATCATGAAGTAAGGATATCAAGAAACACATCTAAAATACCAATAAAAGGAACCAATGTGAATCAGTCCCCACTGGCCCAATGTGGGAACATTAATTTGGCAATGAGGATAGTCACCATGATGGATTTGGGATATGTCACAACCTTGCTCACGCTGCTGCTGTGCAGAATGGCCTGTGAGTGAATTCTGAACCCCGAACATGCTTTTAGCTGATAGGAGTCTGTATCTGTGTGCTTTTAATATCTGACATTTATCAACACATTAAAATTTTAGCTGCATTCTTCTTAGAGTCCTGTATGCTCGTCTGCCAGTGTGTGCTCTTCGTGCATTCTGCCACAGTCTAGCTAGTACTATATTGTGCTCTTTGGAGGGGCCCGTTCTTGTTTGGATTTCTGGACACTCTTTACCTGAGATGTCTTCCCCACTGGGGTAAAGGCTGGCTGTGGTTCTGTGGTTGATAGGATGAGAATGGCCCACACTTAACTTCTTACACTGTATGCAGTAGAGAAACTCCACCTGCTTGCCTTCATTTTAAGTCAGCCAAGATCATGTAGTTGTTTCCACTAAAGCACACATGACGTACCTTTGTGTTAATTCTTGTTCTATATAATATAGATAAAGGTACTTAATTACAGCTACTTTGATCAGTTTCAATACTATCACATATACATCTCATTTATTTTGAAAATCTTTGAACCAGAATGAGAATCTACCTGCCACCAAAGCTTTTCCTTGCTAACTGTCACATCATTTTACCCTTTGAAGAATGCGTATGGAAGAACGCTTTATGCGAATATCCCCTTGTTTGACATGAAATTCAAGCACAGTCTTTCAGTAAGGAAGATTATTACTAAATATATGTTTTTAAAATCAATGAATATTGTATGTTAATGGTGATCTTAAAAGAAATAATTATATTTAAGATTTTTTAAAAAACACCCAAACAAGGATTTTTCCTTGCTGGCCACTTTTGGCTCCTCCTGTCCTGTTTGCTTTCCAATTCTTAGAGTGGACACTTGTGGTATGTTGGTACAATGGAGTTCCCCTGGCTTCCAGCTTCCTTTTGCTGAGTGCAGCTTTCAGAGCTACAATCTTGTAAGCTTTTCTCTTCCAGTCCTCTCTCTTTATAAGCTCTAACAATCACATCCAGTTTCATCTCAGAGCCACTGAGGCTTCACTTTGTCTTGTTGCTTTCTAGAGAGTCCTGTCCCTTTAAGATTTCCCATTCTTGCTGGAAGGCCAGTTACCATTTCGATCCCACTCTGGCCACATCTGATTGAATTGTTTCCTTTGCAATTTATTCTTTGTCCCACCCCCCACCCCCAATATCTCCGATCTGTCCACTTTCTTCTGAGACCTAGTTAAGTTCTCGTTATAGGATCTCTCATATGAAGACTCTTCCTCAGTGGCTATCTATGGGGATCTATGAGGCAGATTCTTGGGCTGTTTTCTGGTGTGTGATAATTCTGCTCTGAGAGGAGGGTCCCTTTGGCAATTCTGGTTCCCAGCCACAGGTAAAGAGACAGGCTGTGCCTACCTACAACTGCATTGACAAGTTGCTCTGCAAATGCAGCCTGCCTGGGCCACTGTTTCCCCCTTTCACTAAAAGTTAATCTTGAAAGCCCTGGTACTACTTAGCATGAATTCCCAGTGTGCGAGGACAGGGCTTTCTGTGGATGCCCAGTTGGACCGAGATGATTTTCCTGAATCTCCTCTTGGTCTGTTCCTCTAGCTGTGTTTCACTACACAGTGTGGATCTTGTATTCCCATACACCACAACTGGAGTTTTCTCAAATTTCATTGAAAATAATCCTTTTATCTCCAATTCCTATTTTTGCTTCTTTCTAGATATTTCCCCTTATTTTAAAACTTAACATTTCTACCTTTGTTATCATGATCTTTCATTCCACATTGTCTTTTAAATGCAACTTGTGAGACAAGTTGGTTGTGCATGCCTCTCATATCCACACTGGGAGCTGGAAGCAGGAAGACTGCTAAAAATTTGAGGCCAGCTTAGATCATATAGTGAGTTCCCAGCTAGCCTAGAATGACACCACGTCTCGAAAAGAACAACAAACAATACAGGTGCTGAAGAGATGGCTCAGCAGCCAAGAGCACATACTGCTCTTTCAGAGAATCCAAAATTGGTTCCTAGTATTCATGTCAGGTGGGTCACAGCTGTCTGTGACTCTAGCCCCAGGGCAATCCAATGGCACAGAGTAGTTTAAAAAAATACTATCTGATTAATTAAGAAGTTGCAAATTTTTAATCGTCAGAGGGAACCCAGATTGCCCTACTGAAACGATTTCCAACATAGAAGATTTATTCTCTTCCAACTTCTGCCTCACGGGTTTTGATAGAAAGCTAGTAAGTGAGCCAATGCATTTGACTAATCACCAATTAATAGCATCTGGACTCTTACAAAACAGTGGAAGAGCCTGACCCAGCAAATAAGAATGAGAGGAGGCTACTGCTGACTAAGCTATAGAGCACATTGTGGCTTCCCTGCATTGGGTGGCAACTGTGGTCATCCTGACTCTCATTAACTATGTTCCTTAGCCTTCCCTTGACCACTCTAATGCTTGCCACTCTCCAGGCCCTGTCAATCCTGTTCACCCTCAGTTCGTTTAACCAGCCAGTCTCTTTGTAGCTTAGGAGACTTACGTGATTCATCTCCTCTCCCATGGTCTTGTCAACTTCCTTTGCTGTATTAGATGCTCCTCCTCCACTGAAGCTCGCATTTGTCTTGTTGGCCTTTCTTGAGTATGTTCTGATCCCCAAATCAACTACAAGTTTCTAAGCAAGGGCCCTACATCTTGGTTCCATTTATATATGCTTCTGATATGAGTTATCTTCGTAGGAAATCATAACTGCTACGATTAAAATAAATATAAAAGAGATATATAAACACCAAACAGAATAAACAAAAATAATGCCCTCTGTAAGTAATTATGAATCACTTATTTAAGTCTCCAGCACAAGAGTAATACAACATAAGTTGAACATTAATTAATATTAGTTTAGATGACTTCACCTCCAGAAACAAACAAAGAGCCCATTATTTCACCAGCCACCATAGTTTCTTCTCAATCTGTGCTAAGAGACACCATGACCAAGGCAACTTGTAAGAGAAAGCATTTGAATTGGGGCTCATAGTCTCAGAGGATGAGTCTATGACTACCACGGCGGGAAGCATGGCAGCAGGCAGACAGATGTAGAGCCAGAACAGTAGCTGAGAGCTTATATCTGTTCTTCAACTATGAGGTGTGGTGTGGTATGGTGTGTGTGTGTGTGTGTGTGTGTGTGTGTGTGTGTGTGTGTGAGAGAGAGAGAGAGAGAGAGAGAGAGAGAGAGAGAGAGATCTGGAAATGGTGTAGACTTTTGAAACCTCAAATCCCACCCCACCTCCCAATCCTTCCCAAATAATTCCACCAATGGGAGACCGTGCATTCAAATACATGAGTCTACAGAGCCATCCTCATTCAAAGCATCACACCAGGATAGATAGCTGGCTGTTCAAAATCCTTACCTGTTTTCGCTGGGTAAGCTTCCCACATCCCTCTTTTGACCTCTCACATACGTACAAGCCGGTGATAACCCTGGATTAAAGAGTTGTTCAGGTCCTCAGCTTCCAGCACCAGTGCTTGCTGGGGTGCAGTGGTAGGCTGAAGGGTTCCTCCACTATCTGTGTAGTTTGGGGCTCCTGCTGCCCCCTGTGCTTTCTGAATGCAACACTTTTCTCCTTACCCCTCACAGGATGGTGATTTTCCCAGTTTTTGTTTTAAATCACAACCACCAGGGGTATTAAGTCTTTCCCTTTTCTTTTGAAAGGTTATTTTGCCGTTATTGTTTGGCCCTGTATACTTGCTTTGGTCCTGCACAGGGGTTTGCTCCACCCATCCTCTGCTGCCTATTTTGCAGTAGGTGACTCAGCCAGAGAGGCAGCTGGGGTGCCATCAGCTCAGGCAAAGTACCTGTTGGAAACTGGAATCCTCTAAACTGATCCCTTGTCTGTTGTAGCGCATGGCAGGTGTAACCGAGGAAGGCTTGTAATGGTTAAAAGGCATTATTTAAAACACTTTCTAATCCCCCTGCCTTATGAGAACCTTTCTAACTTGGATTCCTAGGTCAAGGGAGAACCCAACGCCAGAAGTAGAGATGCAGAGAAAAGCTTAATTGTTTTTCATGACACGGGGCCAGAAGGGCGAGGTGTGTGCTCAGTGCAAAGACTTTCATGAACTTGTGAAGACATCCCAGGTTGTGTAATATTGAGAGAACAGAAATGCTATAGTTTTGGCGTTAAGCCCAGGAGGATGAACTGAAAGAGGCAGAGAAACGGGAAGGCATGGAGCCCGTTTCTCTGACTCCCTAGAGAAGGAAAACTGGCATCCGAGGTGGTTACGGCTTGGGGAGGGCTCATGTATCGGGACTGAGAGTAAGAATAGGGGACACATGTAAGGGCCATTCAGGAAAGGAATCGAGTTTTTGTGACAAATCAGTCATAAGGGATGAATGGGAAGACTGAGGGAAAGAATGCCTTCAAATTTTCTCAACTGGTAGGTAATAAAGGCTGCAGTGCTCTTGAGTGAACGGCGAAGGTGGACGGATTCCATCAGAAGGAAAATGAAAAGGAGTCAGGCCATGTTAGATACTATTGAATTTGGTGTGATTATTGGATATCCAAGTGGAATGTACTACAGAGCCTTAAAATGGGGCTGCTCTGTGAAGGCAGGGGGTCAGGAGAGACACCGTACTTCCGGAAGTCATCAGCGTCAAATCTGTACTGGAGAAAGTGGATGAAACCTCAGGGTGAAAACAGAGACATCAGTCCTGACTCTAAGATTGGGAATTGGTGCTACACGTTTGGTCTGTTTTTTTTTTTTTATGGAGCTATTCCTAGCAGGCAGCCTACATTTCATTCAATTGATGGTAACGTTTGGATTGGGGAAACATATTTCCTGCTTTTCTATAGGTTTTCCATTACTTCTCTAGTCAAATGTATCCGTTATGGTTCACAGTCTATATTTGTTTTAGTGATAAACTTTCCTCCAGCAAACATTAAAAAGGAGTCTTGTCAGGCCGCAGATTTTTTTAAATGACACAAACAGAGCCCATTACCCCCTGCTTTAATTTTCAGTTCTGAGCTTTCTGACAATGGACTGCACTGTGGCAGGAGAGAAGAGGAAGGCAGTGGGTAGAGACAGATCTTTTTATAAAGATCAGCAATTCTCTGTGCTTTTATCCCAGGAAAAAGATTACATTTAGCACCCAGGGGTCTCTGCTGCCTCAGATCTCTTTCAGAACGAGTGGCTGTGGCATTGCTGATAGTTTGGGGTGTCCTTTCATAGTTTAACAGTATTAAATACACCCCGGTGAGCCACAAATCAGTGATTTATCTAGGAATGAATCAGATCTCTAATAAGGGGCCACTTCTTTTAAATTGGTCGGTGCATTATATTAAACAGATAGAATTTCTTTCAAAAGGACCAAATGTGTCAGCCAGTTATTTTTAACGAATGTAACTTAAAATTCCTTTTTCTGTAGGAAGGAGCCATTTCTTGTCATCAGGTTAAAACTAAGAGACCAGTTAAGCTGTGCTGTCTGATATGTGTGCTGTTTATTCTGTCGGTGAAAGAGTTATAGTTCTACTCGAACTTCCTAGTATTCACATTGCACATCAGAAAAGGGTAAATAAGAAAGAAGAGATGGAGGGAGAGAAGGAGGGAGGGAGGGAGGGGGGAGAGAGGGAGGGAGGGAGGGAAGGGAGGAAGGGAGGAAGGAAGGAAGGAAGGGAAGACAAAGAAGGAAATTAGGGTGAAAGTACAGAAGAAAGGATGGAGGGGAGGCAGGGGGAAGGAGAGAGGATTCAGGAAGGACCAAGCTAGGTGGGGAAGCACAGGGCAGAGGCCAGCTGTGGACAGATTGGGCCCATGCACACACTGGCATGGCTCAGCACTGCCTAAGGGATTGGGCATGTTTCGTTTCCTGCAGGGGTCCTGGCAGGGGTTCCTCAGCATAGCAGTACCTAAAAGGGTACTGAGTAGGAGCTCAGCAACTCTCAACTAAGTAGATTCATACTGTGTGCAAAAAGTGATAGAATTTTGTCTAAAACATCCAGGCCATGGTGTGTCAAAGATGTGATCTTCCCACTTACTAGCACTGGTCTAGAAACAGATGTGAAGGAAAAAAGATTTTAGGCACAAAGTGCACACATTCCCCACCTCACCAAAGTGTGAGGTACTTTCCAAGCATTCGTGTTTCTAAATGAAAACTTTGCTATGTTCTTCTGGGATTTATTTTGATAAATGGATTAAGAGATTTCAATGATAGGCAATAGCAAGAAGCGTGTGGTCATGGGCAGAAAAACAAAACAAAACAAAACAAAAACCCTGATTTTTCCTCAAGGCCCTGTAACCTGCTTTCAGAAGGAGACATCCATTTCTGGCAGTAGTTAAGCAAAGCAAAGCAAAACAAAACCAAAAAATGACAACTTAAAGAATCCTGGAAGTGTTGGATAGAATCTACATCTGCGTGTCTAATCCACAGGCAAGCTTGGAACCGTAGCAGGAAAATACTTTTAGGGTTGAAATACTACTACTACTACTACTAAAGCAATGCCCCAGAAAGGGCTGTGAACCCATGGCTGCCTTGGGAGACCTGTTATTCCAGACAAATTAGAGTTTTAGTTGCCAAGGGTTGACAAAGCTTAATTAAGGTTAATTCAAATCATATCAAAAATCTGTCTAAATGCATGCCCCCAAGAATGGCACTCAAGAAAAAGAAAAAAAAAGGAGAAATAAAACGGAAGAACTCGGCCTATTAAGAGAAACAGAAATGGAGCTTTCCTTAACTGTGTATGAAGGGCAAAGGAGACCTTCCTTGGGAAATTGTACTACAAGTTTCCTTCTAATGGCTGTAGGGACAAGACTGATACCACTACACATGTGAGACCAAGACCCAAAGACAAGCATCTGAATGTGTTTTCTGTCTGGCCGTGCTCGGAGACTCCATGGAGAGCACACCTTAAGTGCAAGGTGCAAATGATTCCACAAAGAAACAGAATGAATGCAAGACCGTAATTTCAAAATAACGAAGAAAAAAACAAGGCACCTGATGGGTGTGTTTCCATGAGACAAATCCACAAATAATTCAGGTCGTCCAGTCACACACATAAAATGTAAAATAGTGTGAGAATGTTCCTGCCTTTGGACTACAGAATTGTGATTATATTGTAGTATCTAGAGTTACTACCAATAAGCTTGTTTTTATACACATCACTTGAAACTATAGAACAACTAAAAATAAGTCTTAGATGTAGCTGGACAAAACAAAACAAAAGAGTTATGGGCCAATTAGATGGCTCAGTAGGTAAAAGGCTTGCTGTCAAGCCTGGTGAACAGAGTATGATCCCTGGGACTCACATGGCTAAATTAAAGAACCAACTCTCCATATATACAATGTGTGCATGCTTGCAAACACACACACACACACACACACACACACACACACACACACACACACGCATGAAATATAATTAGCATGGACTACAGAGAGACAAGCAAAGTGCTTAGAATATAAAATCTAGAGGGTTTCTTCTTCTATTTCAAAAATAATGACACAGATGACAAGTTTTAGACAAGTTTTAGAAATGAATTTCTCCTTTAAGAACAGGAGATTAGCCCCTTTTATTAGCAATGACAAGGACATTGCCAAACGACTGCAAAGTTTGTCCTTATACCCCCTATAAAATTTCCTTGGGAGTAGGCATGTAGCTTCCAGCTCACATCGAGGAAGCTCACACTCGCAAACACTAGCCTTTCCACCTCTGCTGTCTGCACACACCTCTTCCATATCTCACGTGTATGTTGCTATCCTTCTCCCTTAAGGCTGCTTCTCCCCTCTGCCTCATTGCTCTTTTGTAACTTCCTGGCCTTTAAGACTCACAATTTAATTTTTTTTCTTTATATATAAATCCCATTACACTCATGTGACCATGTGTTAAGATCTGTGTTTAGGATTCTGAGAAACCGCCACACAAATTTCTATAGTGGCTGAACCATTCGACACCCTCACCAACAATGGTTATGTGTTACCCTTTCCCAAAACTATGCCAACATTTGTTATAATTTGTTTGCTTGATAATAGTCATTCTGGCTGGGGTGCGATGGAATCTTAAAGTAGTTTTAATTTTTATTTTCTAGTATCTAAAGTCATTAAACAATTTTAGAAATAATTATTAGCTATTTGTACTTCTTCTTTCAACCACTCTCTGTCCACATCTGTAGCCAGGGTTTGATCAGATCATTTATTTCTTTGGCTTTGTTGCTGTTGATGGTGGTGGTGGGGGTGGTGGGGGTGGGGTCGTTTTGTTTGTTCTTTGTAAATTCTAGTAATTAATCTTCTGTTAGATGCATAGCTGGCAAAGATTTTTCCCCATCCTGCAAGCTGCCTCTTCACCCACAACAATTTCCTTTGCTTTTGCTTTTGGTGAGATCCTCTTGGTGGATTGTTGGCCTTGATTCTTGAGGGACTGAACCCTAGTCAGAAAGTGTTTATCATGCGTGGATATGGGAAGGCATTTCTTACTTCTCCGTCAGCCTCAGAGTCTTGGGCTTTGTAGTAATCTCTTTATCTACTTGGAGGTGACTTCTGTACAGTTGAGGTAAGGATCTTTCTTCATTTTTCTACATACAGATATTCAGTTTCTCTTGCACCATTTTTGAAGATTCTATCTTTTCTACAGCGTAGTTTTGGTCTCTTTGTCAAAAAGCACGTGCCCACAGTTACGTAGACTTATATATGTGCCCTTTATGCTATTCCATTGATCTATCTATCTGTTTAGTGCCAGTGTGATATTATTTTTATTACTGTAGCTCTGTAGTTGATATTGGGTAGGGACTGCCACATTTTTCTCTAGGCTCATTCTTTTTGCCCCAGGGTTGATTTGGTTATCCATGATCTTTTGTGTTTTCATGTGAGTTTTAAGGTTTTTTTTTCTGTCTCTGGATAACTGAACCAGCATTTTGAAGGGGATCTTGTTGAAACTGTAGACTGTTTCTTTTGGGGGTGGGGGGCAGCTAGTAGTATAGTGTGCTCACTTTCACAGTATTAATGCTTGCCTATTTGTGAGCATGAATGTTCTTTATATCTTCTCATGCCTTCCCTAGTCCATTTCTACTGAGTTTTAAAGCCTTCACTACGGAGGTCTTTCACTTCTTTGATCAGGTTTACTCTAAAGTATTTTAATTTTTACTTGTAAGTGGAATTGTTTCCCTAATTTCTCAGTGTGTTTGCTATCCATCTGTCAGAAAACTACTGACTTGTGTATGTTAATTTTGTAACATGATACATGGATGAAAGTGTTTATCAGCTCTAGAAGTTTACTGTCAGGATATTTAGGTTCTCTTGTATATAGAGTGATGCCATCTACAAGGAAGGATACTTAGACTTCTTTTCCTATTTGTGTTCCTTTTATTTTCTCTTCTGTCTCATTGCTTTTGCCAAAATGTCAAGCACAACATTGAATAGAAGCAGAGAGAATAGACAGGCATGCCTCATTTTCTTCTGGTTACCATGAGATTGGCTACTGATTTATCATGAAGGATGTTGGATTTTGTCAGAGGTCTTTTTGTCATCTGTTGAGATGATCATGCAGTTTCTTTCTTTAATTGATTTAAGCCATCCCCAATTATACTTCATGTTAATAATTTTATAGACTGTATTTTTGATACTGTATATTAAAATGGCTTGCTTTTTAGTGTCCTCTTTTTTTCTCCAAACTGCACATTTTGTATTTCTTCTCCATTTCCTCTTTTTCACTGTAGCCCCATATAAGAGTTACTGGTTATAACCTTTCCACTGGTTCCATGTTTTACTTTCTTGAAATTTCTTCCATTAAAGAAACTAGCCTACTGCTTTTTAGTTTAGCTGCCTGTGAATTCTCAGGGCATGAGCAAAAAGCATTCAGATTCTTTTACAAAATAACACACAAATGGCTTCTAGCCCAATTGCTAACATTCTTTCCCTCTGAAATATTTCGAGTTAGGCCTCTCCTTTCTAAATTACTTTCAGCTCAACTGACTTCCAGATCCCTTCTACAATGATCTGTCAAGTATCGCTTACATCATTCATCTGCTTTTCTAATCTAAAGGTCCAAAGTCTTTCGCATCTCCGTAATAAAGGTTCTTCATAGCAACAGCCCCACTCCTTGTACCAATTTCTATCCAAATTTACTTTCGGTTGTTAGAACACTACGACAAAAAGCAACTTGGGGAAGTAAAAGTTTATTTCTTTTTATACTTCTGGGTAAGCAACCACCAGGGATTGCTGCCAATTAGCCTCCTCTCTTATATAGCCCAGAACCACATGCTTAAGAACAATGTGGTCCATAGTAGGATAGTCCCGCCTACCTCAATTACTAACCAGGAAAATGCCCAACAGACATGCCTGTGGGCCAACCTGATGTAGGCAACTTCTCAATTGAGGTTCTTTTCTTAGGTGTGTAATGCTGACAATTAAATGTAGCTATCAGAAACTACATTGAAACTATAGTCAAAATAAAGAGAATTTTAAGTGTGTGTGTGTGTGTGTGTGTATATATATATATATATATATATATATATATATATATATATACTGTATGCATGTACATGTATTTACTTTTCTGTGCACAGATGTATGTACTTGGAAGCCAATGTTGGCATCATTTGTCTTCATTGATCTCTCTCTACTTCACTTTTTTGAGGCAGTCTGTCAGTAGACATGGAGCTCATTGGTTCATTTAGCCTGACTGTCTAGCAAGCTCCTATGATCCTTGATCTCTACCTCTCTAGTGCTGACTTTAGATCTAGGTCACCATGACTAGGTTTTTATGGGGGGTGGTGTCTGAATTCAAGTTCTTATGCCTTTGTAGTAAGCAGTTTATGGATTGAGCCATTTTCCCAGACACCCAAATTGGGAATTGACATTTAAACAGAGTTGACTCTAACCAAGGTCTAGTGTCATATCTTCAACAGATAAAACAAGAAAAGCCTAACTGTATAATAAAGTCCTGAGTCTGAGGCTATAGGCAGGAAATATTTTAAACAGTAAGTTCTTTGGATGTATTTTAGTTTTTATATAAACTGTTACTCCGAAGAAATCAGAAGACAGAGTATATTGTCTCTTTCTTTCTTTCTTTCTTTCTTTCTTTCTTTCTTTCTTTCTTTCTTTCTTTCTTTCTTTCTTTCTTTCTTTCTTTCTTTTTCTTCCTTCCTTCCTTCCTTCCTTCCTTCCTTCCTTCCTTCCTTCCTTCCTTCCTTCCTTCTTTCCTTCCTTCCTTCCTTTCTTTCTTAAGTTCAAACTAGTTACCACCTTGTTTCAGAACGAAATAACAGATTTCAGCCTCTGTTTGCCCAGCAGGCTCAGAGCTATCTGAGAGAAAACTGTGATCAGTTCCCCAGAGATTGTGTCAAAGAAAAGTTGTACTCTTACATTTTGCAAGAATTGTTACATTGAGATGATTTTCAAAGAAATTCTCAAGAAAAGGAAACTATAGCACTCTGTCTACAAGGTGATAAAGACCCACATCTCCAGCCTGAACCCTGGCTTTGCAAGCAGCTACTCAGAGAGCTGCTTTTATCACAAACCTATTTCACTTATCAGGTTGGGTTGCACAGGCATTTTATTCTCCCAGGCTCTTAGTTTTTTCATCTTTAAAATGGGGGTGCCGATGGTAATGGAATGATGCAGAAAAGATCGCCGCCCCAGCTTATTCCAGTCAGTGACACAATTCAAACACAAAAGTGCAATCTTGAAAATGTTGATTTGAATGGGCAAAGCACACATGTGCCATAACCAAAATGGCTTCGGTAGAAGTGAGTCTCCCTCTGAAGCCACGGTTGTAAGTTGCCATTACTTGGGAAGAAGACTTATTAGAGTAAATACCCACAGAAGGTTTTTTATAAATTTTATCTCCCATTTTCTTTTCTTTCTTCATTCTTGTTATATATGCACATTCATAAAACATGTAAATACAGCTTGCTTAGTTTGTTTATTGTTGCCTATATTTTTAGGAGCTAGCCCCTTGGGGATGAGGGAGTAGCTAGGGGGCTCATCCCTAGGGCTGGTTGATTCTCCCTCTTCAGCATCCATTAATTTCCAGTAGCTCTTCCTTTAGGGGTAGGGTCCTAATGAAACTTCCCTCAATCCACATTGGCATGTCAACTGGTATTGTCGTTGTCTAGGCCTTGTTTGGGATACCATATGGTAGTCACAGGAAAAGGTTTTTGTTTCTTTATTTTTTAAAGTGTCTCCCTCAAAAATTCAGAAACATCATCTTTTCATAATATGCATTCATGTGGCTGCCTTTTACTTATAGCAACATAATGACTTAAAATGATTTGATTTCAGGATGCATAATGTGAATATATGTAAAGGGGAGTACCGAGTGACTCGTTCAGGCTGTCATTAGTTTTTAAGTCCTAGAATGGCACACCCGATAATATGCGGTAGACTTCATTACAATGTCCACCCCTAAGAATGCTGCCTCAGCAGATGCTTCCTCTCAAACTGCAGAATGCTATTTTCTATCATTTCTTTCAGTTTTTGAGATTATAATATAATTATTTCCACCTTCCCTGTTCTCCCCACACCCCCAAACTCCATACACCTCTCCTTGCCCTCTTTTAAACTCATTGCCTCTTTTCTCATTCATGTGGCTAAATACATATGTACAGATGCATATACATATATACAACTGAGCACAGCATTAAAATCTGCTCAGTCAGTATAAAGTCACGTGTCTGTATGTAGGACTATTAGCTAGTGGATAACCAGTCGGTGTGCTCTTCCCTGGGGGAAGATGGTTTCTCCTGCTCTCAGCATTCCTTAGTTGCCTGTCATTCTCTGGGAAGGGCTGAGGCCTCCTGGGTTCTCCCTGTCCCATCCACTTTATCATGGCTATTGTTGCTGTTGTTGTTCAGCTCATATTTATACAGCTTTGTTGGTGAGACTTTAAAGGCATAGCTTCTGAAATTACTAGGGCACACAGTCTCAGCACACTCCCTGATACTATGGCTCCTACAGTCTTTTCACTCCCCCTTCCACAATATATCCTGAGCCTTAGGTGCAGGAATTGTTTTGTAAATGTCTCCACGGGGATGGAGAGTCACAGGTCTGCCTTTTTATTGGTTGTGGTCTTCTGCACTGGTCTTCATCTATTACACAGGGACATCTCCTTGGTGAGGATAAGGGAGAACTACACGTACCTGTGGGTGTAAGGACACATACTTAGAATGTGTAGGGATTGTGCTGGTTTGGTAAAATGATGGTTGTAGGTGCTCCTTCAAGATCCATGACTTCATTACTCTGGGGAGTTGGCTAGATTCCTAGTACTGGGTGTGACATTTCTCTTTTGAACAGATCTTAAGTCCCATTGCAGAGCTATTGGTTGCCAGGATATACCTTCCACTGGCGCACCCTGATGGTTGTTATACCATGCTGGTCGCCTTTGTGAATAAGAGGCATTGTGGTGGCTTGAATGGGAATGGCCTCATTCGACTCATATATTTGAATAGTTGGTTCTCAGTTGGTGAAAATGTTTGGGAAGGATGAAGATGTGTGGCCTTGTTGGAAGAAGTGTCACTGAGTGTGAGCTTTGAGGTATCAAAACCCACACTTCCCCACCCCTCCGTTGTGAGGCTCTTAGCTACTGCTCCAGTGCCATGCCTGCCTGCCTGCTGCCATGCTCCCACCATGATGCTCATGGGTCTCTGGAACTGTGAACACCAAATTAAATGCTGTATGTTATATGTTGACTTGGTCACGGTGTTTTGTCATAGCAATAGAAGAGTAACCAAGGCAAGCAACATAGCTGGGTAGGGAGTGATGGTGGCTTCCTTCCTTTGGAAGCTTGCATGGTTCCTTCACAAAAGATTTTTGATTAAGCCTTCTATCCTGAGACATAGAAACGTCAGAAGCATCCTATGAACTTTGGTTCTAATTGAGACAACTAAGGTTCCAGATGACAGAGTGAGCCACTGAAGTTGCAAGTTGTGTGTTTTTCACTGTGGACACAGAAGTTCCCTGCATCCTTCAGAGTGTTTTGCTACTTGTGAGCAAAAGGAAACACTCCGGAGCAAGTGCCAATGTACATGATAACAGCTATGCTTTCTGAAACTACTCCGGTCACCTCCCTGTACATAGAAATAGTCTCTGATCCACTCTTGCGTATCCACTGCTCCTCAAAGACCGTTGCTCCCATTGTCTCTCTATTACCTAGCAGTGTTATGGGAGAAGGAGCCAGAGTTCTCCTTTGTTCTCTTCCTCTTTTCTTCCCTCCTTTTTCTTAGCTTTCCCCCTTGTGCCTTGAGTATATAGAGCAAATAGAAGGCTTAGAGCAGAAGAAGAAGGGGAGAAATGATGTAAAGGTAGTATACTCACTTCATGAATAGTAAGAAAAGAGAACTAGGAAGATTGTGGAGCTCTCTGAGTAGGGATGAGGATATGGTACCATTTTAAGGGCCCTCCCCTGGTACCCAGAGGCTAAGGCAAAGCACAGGCCCCTGGCTGCCACAGATGCAGGGAATATAAACAATGCACACTTTCTTTACCATTGAGCATGTCTCAGAAAGCCACATATACCTCTTGGCCAGGATATCATTCTATGTGATGGACTCCTACATTCCAGATTATCTCTGAACCTGATAAGCGTATTCACAGTCTGCAATCTGTCCCAAGATTCTGCCTATGGAAGGATCTATCAGGGCTGGAGTTGGGCATTCAAATGTTACTTTTTAAATCTGGGTACTTTCAAGCTACTAGGATTTGACCTACAGCATGTGCCTTCTGGTGGGCTAGAGTAGAGATGCACATGATATGGGGGGGGTGCGGGAGAGAGAGAGAGAGAGAGAGAGAGAGAGAGAGAGAGAGAGAGAGAGAGAGAGAGAGAGAGAGAGCACTCATTTTTATGTCCCCAGTGTTTCACACTAGCAGCACATGGAGGGCTGATTGACATGGATCAACTTTCACCTCACTCATTTCCAGTCTGGCATAATGATCCCTATAGGCAAAATATTCCAAACTAGGACTTTTGTTCTTTTTGTATGTGGTGTCTCAATTCTAGTTGTCTATGGTATTTTGAGTGAAGTAAAATTAGTTAAATAGGAGTGCACAGAAGCCACATATTCAAACATGACCTGGCTGACAACTGCTGAAGAAGCACCTGCCATCTCAGCAGTCCTGGTGGGATGGAGAGACCCAGAAATCTTAGTGGCTAAACTTAGTGCTTGCCTGAGGTTTCTGCATATTCATCAATAAGTATTTTTATTATTTACAGAATAATGGAAACATACATTTCTGCCATAATCTGTCATTATTTTTAAATGTTTATATCAATTGATAAATAACATGTAGACAAACCTCAAAATGTTCGTTGATCTAGTTACTACTAGGGGAAAATGAGTGGGTGTCTACCAGCACCTGATGCTGATTTGTGCCAATCCCGAGTTTCAGACATTAGCTCAGACATGACTTGAGTTATAACTGAAAAGGGAAAAGGGGAAAGGGAAAAGGGAAAAGGGAAAAGGGAAAAGGAAAAGGGAAAAGGAAGCAGACTCTTGGACAGTTTATCTGGAATCCTTAAACATCTGGTCAGTAAATGGCTTACCGTACAAGCATGGGGACCTGAGTTCAATCTTCCACCCTGCACCCCCACACACAAAAGCTGGAATTGGTGGTGTGTGCTTGTAACCCCAATGCTGGGGAAGTAGAAACAGACAGATCCGTGGGGCTTACTGGCCAACCAGCATTGCTAGCTGGGGGAGAGTTCCAGGTCAATGAGAGCCTTTGCTTCCCAAAAATAAGGTGGATGGAGCTGAAGAAGCAATACCTAATAATATCTAGAATTGTCTACTCTTGATCATTAAGGAAGTCCAATGCTTTTCTTTTTGTTCTTTTGTTTTCTTTTATTTTATTGTTTGTTTTGTTTACACATAGACTTTTGCTTTGAAGCCCAAAGCCTCGGCTATCCTTGAATTCTCAGTCTTCCTGCCTCAGTTTCCCACGTACTACGATTACAGATAAGCAGGACTATGCCTTGCAGGTGTCATATGTATAATTTTTATTTTACATATATGGGTATTTTGTCTGCATGAATGTTTGTGCATCATGTGGATGCAGTGACCTTGGAGACCAGAAAAGGGCATTGGATCCCCTGGGACTGGAGTTGCAGATGGTTGTACACTTTTATGTGGGTTCTGGGAACTGAACTCAGATCCTCTGTAAAAGCAACCAGCGCCCTTAACCACTGAACCATCTCTCCAACCCCAGCAGATAAGCTTTTGGTAAGCTTGTTCTTCAGAACTCTGAAAATTAATTCTTCTAGTTCCTCACAGAAATTGCAACGGTAAGACTTTTTTCAAGTGTATAACATTCCAAAGTCCACTCAGGGTTTCTAGAAGACGGACCCTGAGCCAAGAAGCTGCAGAATGAGCAGGTGGATATTTCCACAAATCGTTGCTGACCTCAGGTGAACAGGAAGGCAAGTGTGCTCTATGACTCCTGCTTCGCTGTAGTCAGGCTACCTTGGATGACAGCTACTGCCCTTGAAGGGTTTGAAGTAGCCTGAAAGGTCGTGTTTTCCTCAAGCTCTTCTGTGGAAACCCTAAGTCTTGGTGACCTGTGCCAGGAGGTGGAACCTTAGTGGAACCATTAGACTTAGATGATGTCATGTGGGTAGACTGGAGCCTCACAGTGAGATTAGTGTTTTATAGTAGAACTAGCCCATCGTTCATGCTTTTGTGTGACTGTCACAAAGTGCCAGCCAGGAACAACTTAAAAGAGGAAGGATATTTTTGGCTGCTGGTGGAACAGCTGCTCTCATGGTTGAGGGAAAACAAAGAGGAGGGGCTCACTCTTATTTCTTCCTTATATTCCATTCAGGCCTGTGGCCCATTAGTGATGCCTACATTCAGGACAGAGCTTTTCCCTTCAATAATCCTCTCAGGAAATGTCCCAATAGACACACCCAAAGGTGGGGCTAGTTCATGCTAAATCTAGACATGTTGATAACTAACCACTACACTAAATTTTTATAAACTATTCTTTTTTTGTTTCATTTTTGTTTTTCAGAGAAAATTCCAAGCAGAGTAAAGTAAGACCAAGGAGGGGAAGCTAGACAGCAGCACCAGCTTCAATAGCAGGGAGAACTGGAGAGAAGGGACTCACTCATTTTCCATTGGATCTTACTAAAGAAGCCTCTCACAGTTTACATCAAAATTGCGTTGCATACAATTCTGCCTTAGTGATGTACTGCTCAAGAGTTTATGATTCTGTTCCTTTTAGATTTGCTCCATTTTATAAATAATATTACATTCTGGTAAATTAAATTTTTCAAGTTCCTCTTATGACTAGTTCTCTCCAATAACTAAATGATTTGAAAATTGAAAACTGTATGTAGCAGAATAGGTTGTTAGTATTTTAGATCCTATGATATCCACACAGTGAGTTCCAGCTAAGATTAAATCCATCAACTTCTCTCATTTGCCCATTTTAAGGAATAGAAATTTTGCCATATTAAGTCAATTACATTGGCTTATTGCTGGAGCTTGGTTTCCAGACTTTCCTGGTCATATTAACTTTTGTGGACACTGATGCAGGAATGGATTTGGTTAGAGTAAGGGCTGAGTTGGTGTGTGTTCTCAGAAAGTACTAAACACCCATCACTCTGTATGACACTGCCTATTCATTGATTAGAGGTCTTTGTTCCAATCCTGCCTTCTTTCCCACATACACACCACTGGTCTTCATTTATCTTGAACTTAAAGGAAGTGAAGTAGTTTATGCTTCATCTGTTGTTAGAGTTGTATGAATTCCTATTGAGTATTTCTGTGAACCACTTAGACCATGCACATCAGTGTTCAGCATCTGCTCTTGCCTCAATTGCTGCATCTTCCCAGCCTCACTTGGGATCCATCCTCTCCATTGCCTAGGGACCATTAGTGACTAGCTTGTTATAATTTTTGATCCAAATCTTTTTGCACTTGCTACACACCCAGGCAAACCAGATGTGTTTCCTTTTGACATAAAAAATAACAAAATGGCACTGCACAGACCTTGAGGCTAAAACAGAAAACCAGATTTTTCAACTAAGAAATCAGAGGTACAGGGATGGGTATAGGAGGGAGGGGTATAGAAGGTTGTCTATCAAAAGTGGAAGGCAGTGAGCCACATTTTTCCCTTTCTCCCTGGGTTTCCTTTTCTCTGGGGCTAGGCCAAGGTCAGTGTCCACCCATACAGACACCCAATAAAGCTCATTTGCTGTGTTTTACTGGTTCCAATGAGGTGGTGACCAGAAAAGTCAGCACCATCTTTATCTTTCCCTCCTTCCTTGTCTCCCTTCCCTTTGAGCTCCTCTATCCTCCTCATACAGGCAGCTCTCAATCCTCACCTTAGCCTTTGTTCTCCAGGCAACTTAGGCTAAAATACTTATTGGTCCAGTATGTTTTAAATGTAGTAACAGCATTTACTTTAATCCTGCCTTTCTGCTCAAAATCTATGCATGGACCTTGAGGGTTTGCCTGCTCACATGAATCTATATTCTATATTCATATATACATATATATCATCAGTACAAACTGAATATATACACATATACATATATATGCAAAAGATAGGCTTTCTCTTCTTCAATTACAGGTTAGTAAAAGATGTAATTCCTTTCCAACAATTAGAGAGCAATAAATGACACACTGGTTCTTGAACCTTTCTGGTATGTTCCTGACTTTGTATTTGTTCTGTCTTCTCCTTGAACAACTCTTCACCAGGATATCCATACCCTTCACCTCCTTCAGGTCTGTGTTCAGTGGCTATTGCCAGATCTTCCTATGGAAATGCTAGAAGAGAGCATTAGAACATAAACATACACACACACATATATATATTATATGCACACATATATATGTATGTATATGTATATATGTATGTGTGTATATATGTGTGTGTATTATATATATGTATATATATATATATATATGTCCCAGAGCCAACAAGAGTAACTGACACATCAAGGTACTCATGTTAAGTGTTTGTTAAATAAACAAATGAGGGGACTGAAGCAATAGCTTAGAGGCTAAAAGCACTAGCTGCTCTTCCAGAGGACCCAGGTTCAATTCCCACAGCACACATGGCAACTGACAACCATCTGTAAGTGCAGTTCCAGGGGACCTGATGACCTCTCCTAGCATTTCTGGGCAGCAAGCACGCACATGGTGCACAGAGATGTATACATACAAAATATTCACTCACAGAAAAAATAAAATGAAGGGGAAAAGGAAGAAATGAATTAATCCACTCCTCAGTACATCAGTGGTATGCAACAGATGCACTTCTAACATGTCAGCATAGATGCATTTTCAATTTCGAGGAAAGAAGTGTATGTATGTTTAGAAGCTTAAATTGGGTTTACATGTAAATTGATTGCATGATACAATGAAAATCATCACCTAATAGGAAGAAAAACAAGAGAGAGCTTTACTATTAAATAGGACCTTAAACCCAACCCATCTTAGGCATGAAATATGACAGTCCTCTTCTCAAGGCTTACTGTCTTGCTTGGAGAAGGCGTTGTATGAAGTGATTAGTGACTGCTAGGTGGTATGGATGGTGACTTGACTGCATCAGCAGCAGCTACCTGACAACGGAGAGATCAGATTCCAGGCTCCTCAGTCCAGTTCTCCAACTCAGCTGGCTTGAGAGCTGACCTCTCCTTTTCCTCAACCAGTTCTTGCCTGTGAAATGGTGATTGTTAAAAGGAGCAAATGATGTAATGGACCGAATGATGTCATGTAAGCTAACTGCCTCCTGTATAGATGAGAAATTAGAAGATTCTACAATTCCACGAGTTCAAAAGCCACATAGGAATGCCACCACAGTGATAGAGCCTGAGAGAGATGGTGGGGATGATGGAGAATCTGTTCCAGAGGCAGAGACGGGGTACATACATGTACCAGGGAGTGTGCTCCCAGGAAAGAAGACAGGAGAGGGAGCAGAGGGGAGAGACAAGCCAGGTTACTTCAGGGGGATCATGGACCTTAAGTCCAGCTGGGTTTTGAAGATCCTGGGGCTGGAGTAAAGAATAGAAAGGGAACAGGTATATAAAGGGCAGGAAGAAGGGGAGATGGGGAGGCTGAGGAGAGAAATGAAGCTGGCTGTTGGACACAAATAGCCTTCTCATGTGTGATATTCTCTTAGAATTTATTTAAAGCATTAAGATGAGAGGACAGTTCAGAGCACTGGATTAATTCCCCTTTCTCTCTCCCCTTCTCTTTCTCTCACCCTTTTATTAAGAAAATAAAAGAGACTTTGAAATATTAAGCGATAGTGGGATTAGAACCTTCTTCTCCCAGCCCCGGTCTTTCCTCCCTATTAATTTCCCCTTGATTAGAATTCTTTTTGAAGTATTTAAATATGGACAATGGGATAGAGAAGAGTGAGTTATTGAATATCAGTTAGGCAGTATTAATATAATCATGGCTTCCATTTTTATATAGACACTTCATCTATATGTATAGTTTCCATTAGGAATAAAGTAGACACTCCCTCTCCCCTTCCTCAAGTCATTATGATTTTTAAAAACTATAATGAAACTCTTAAAAGTTAATAGCTGACTTGTAAATCCTCGGCTTAAAATTTTTTAATTTTAAAAAAATAAGTTTTAGAACTCTAGAAAATTGAAAGGCTTTTTCCCCCTTGCTTGTCTTTTAAAACAAAAAGACTTATGAGACTTCCCTAACACTAACCTCTTGAACTGCAGAAGGCTTTCACCACATGATCACTCTTGCAAATAGGCCTGACTCCTTGGATGGAAGCTGGGGATCTGGGCAAGTGTCCTCACTTCCAGGTAATGTGGAGAGGGAGGGTGTTGGTGTTCAGAGTCTTTCAGAAACACACCAGAAATGTCTCCATGGGGGAAGCTGCTGCTGCTTCTTTTTCTTCTTTCTCTTCTTCTTTTTTTCTTCTTCTTTTTCTTCTTCTCTTTCTTCTTTTTCCCCTTCTTTTTCCCTTCTTCTTCTTCTTCTTCTTCTTCTTCTTCTTCTTCTTCTTCTTCTTCTTCTTCTTCTTCTTCTTCTTCTTCTTCTTCTTCTTCTTCTTCTTCCTCTTCTTCTTCTTCCTCCTCCTCCTCCACCTCCTCCTCCTCCTCCTCCTCCTCCTCCTCCTCCTCCTCCTCCTCCTCCTCCTCCTCCTCTTCTTCTTCTTCTTCTTCTTCTTCTTCTTCTTCTTCTTCTTCTTCTTCTTCTTCTTCTTCTTCTTCTTCTTCAATACAGGGCTCCGGCTGCCTTACCTGACATCTGCCTTCCTGATGACTGATTGATTGGTCTCAAGCAGCCTATGTCAGTGCTGGGCAAGCAAACTTGATGCTCAAAGAGAGCAGCAAGAAATCTTAACCTCAGTCGAACCATTGCTCCAGCTTGCCAGCTCTTACAAAGGCATTGAAACTTACAAATATTATATGAATTTACAAATCTTATTCTTTTGCATTGAGATCCCAAATGTTTACTTAATTTACATGTAAGAAATTCCTTATGAATTCTTAGCTCAAATTAAAAAAAAACCCTCTTTTTATGAATTTCATTATTTTAAAAATGGATAACTCCTTGACATACATGAAAACCAAATCCTGGCCGGGCGTGGTGGCGCACGCCTTTAATCCCAGCACTCGGGAGGCAGAGGCAGGCGGATTTCTGAGTTCGAGGCCAGCCTGGTCTACAAAGTGAGTTCCAGGACAGCCAGGGCTACACAGAGAAACCCTGTCTCGAAAAACAAAAAAACAAAAAACAAAACAAAACAAAAAAACCCAAATCCTTTCCAGCAATGAAAGACAGGACATAGAAACAAGGCTTTTATTAGAAGCGTCTGCTCCCTTTCAAATATTGAAGTGATGAACTATAGTAAATGAGTGTGATGGGGACTTGGGCATAAAGGAGAGATAAGAATAAGAAATTCTGCAAACATTCTTTAGATCAAACTAAGCAGGAGGTTGAATGAATGAAAAATCAGCTGACATTTATCTTAGCCTTTGAGAGGAGGAAACACTGAGTGCTTCATGAGTTGTCATCTGTCTAGACTATGCCATGCCCTAGAATCACCCTGTAGCTAGAGGAACAATGAGAACACAAAGTTCCCAAGCCACAGTGAAGCGTAGATGTGATGTGAGGGCCAGAATATATATCTTCTTCATCCAGTATGTAGCCTGAGTCAGTTACCTTTCTTTTGCTGTGATAAAACTATGACCAAAGAGACTTAAGGATGAGTTTATTTTGACTTATGGTCCCAGAAGGAGAGTCCATAATCACGGCAGATGCATGGGAGCAGACTGCAAGAGCGAGGCATTGGCCAAATACATCTTCAACAATGAACACAAGCGAGAGAGAAAACTGGAGTTAGGGTGAGACCATGAACCCTCCAAACCTTCCCTCAATGATATACTTCTGCCAACAAAGCCACATTTCCTAAAGGTTCCCTAACATCCTCCAAAGAGCATCAATAACTGGGGACCAACTATTCAAATATGTGAATCTATGGGAGCCATTTCTCACTTAAACTATCAAAGAGTCTCTGATACAGACTTGTGCTCCAGCAGGATGTTTTAAGCAGAGCACTGTGGCTCATACATCAGACTGCACCTTCTAACAACTGACAACTTAAGAATGATGCTTCTGGACCTGCTTTGATGAATGGACAATCAGCATCCTTTGAAGCCAGGGTCCTCAGCACTACATACATCCCAGTACAAGACAAACTACCAAAATAGTACACATTTTTTTGAATGGAAACACATAGAGCAAACATTATGAACATTTTTGCTTCCCATGCTTCTGAACAATACAAATATCAAAATACTATAATGTCATCAGTCAGTGGAGAGCAATATAGGAAGGAGAATGCCTTACATTAAAATTTCCTGGAAAACTTCTGTCTTATATTCATGCTATATCTAGACCTCAGCGAGTTGCACACTATGTTGAGCTCAATGCACAAAACACCCAAACACACCCCATAGGCCTTCTTCACTCTACTGAGCCAGTGGTCAGCATCATCCCCTCTTTGAGACGTGTTAGCCAAGATCGATTTCATGGGTGTTCAACCTATGTGCATGTATAAGGCCCAGCATTTAGTTTTTTAAAAAAGGATTCTAAGTTTAAACTGTATGGATTCTATTCTCAGGCTCTATTCTCATACTTTCTCTTCAAGTGATGCTATGTAGCAGATTAGGCCTCATTGTAATACCACCTAAGTAAGACCAGGAATCAAGTTGCTCTCTCCCAGGACTAGAAGAAATTCCTAATGCTAGAAGTCTGCTTGGCTAGCATCTAGTGCTAGGCTGTCATCTAGTGTCTCCACTGGAAATGAGAGCTTGAAAGTCCTGCAACTCAGGAAAGGGTGTTTGCATGGGCCATGTCCACAACTCCATGAGGTATCTTTGGCAAGTATGCATGGCTAGCTTTCTGGCAGTAGCCATAATGCACTTTGATGCTGCAGGTAAGAAGGACCTTTTGCCCCAGTAAATATCATCTTCAGACAAGGAATGGGTGGCTTGGGACGAGATAGAGGGTATCCCCGGCTGAACCTAGTGGTGTATAGACAAGGAGGACTGGCCTGGGTGTCCTAGCCTTTTAGTCCCTTCTGATTTTCTGTGCTTCCTCACCAGTACATTGGAATCTTAATTGGATGGAAAAGTTTGGTCATTATTCTCTTTCCTATTGGAAACAGGTCAGGAATGAATGGTCTGAGAGCTAATGTCTACCCAGTGCCCTCTGATAGAGGCTAACATTTGTGAGGATTCAAAATGCGACCTAGAAGTTGGATCTCTCTTTGTTTTCCCATAGACTTCACAGAGAGCTTCAACTTTCTGACTTAGTGGGTTCCAAGCACATAAATTCATGGAGTAACCCTTGCAGGATGTCTGGATGTAGGTGGCTTCTCTCTGGAAGCCCCTAATCATAAAGATCTCTTTTTTTTAATCTTTAGAATCCAACTAACCTCATCACACTGCCACCACTGCCTCTTCTGTGACAATGTTGGGAAATGAACTCAGGAACTCGGGAATCCTACGCAAGTACCACTGACTTATATCCCTAATCTCTTGCCGACAAAGGAAGCCCTACCTAGATATGCCATCAACATTTTCCTGGCACCATGGGTCTGACCAGCACCTGGCACATGGTCTTGAACTTGGTAATTACACCGCATTATTAATCTAACATCAACGCATTTGTATTGATTGTACTTCAAAATTATATTCCCAGATACCAGCATCCAGCTCTTGTATACCTTCTGGCCTGAGCAGGTATTTGCTTCGTTTGACTTGCCATAGAACTGGCTTCAGGTTGACGAAAAGTGGAGTTATTCCTCCACACCTGCTCTCCTGGCTCTGTCTTTACCAAGGAGGATGCCTCGGCTTCGTGAAGCACGGAGGACGCAAACCTGTAAAAATCACTGGTTTCTGGGATTATTTAGGATAATCATCCTAACTCAGCTAAATTCAAAAGTCTTCTCTTAAATTGTGTTTGCACACAATGTGCATAAATCAATCACTCCCGAATTGGGCTACCCCTGGGCAAACATCTTCCATCAAATCATTGAAAAAAGGAAGGGGAGGAGGGAGGGAAGAAAGGAGGGAGAGAGAGAGAGACGAGAGAGACCTCATACCTAACAGGTGACAGACAGTGCAATGCAAAGAGAAAAAGGAAATTCCACAAAAGGGCGGCCTTGGATTTCTTTCTTCTTATTATTTGAATTTTGTAAAAGGTTTTTAAAGTCAAAGAATTAGGTAGCTAGCAAATGATACAACTGGAGGGAGATGGGGGCCAAAATATAGCAATTGTTCCTGAGCTGGTTTTCTCAACACATAATAGAAAAGAAGAAAATCTGAATGAGAAAGGCAGAATTATTCTTAAGACCTCTCATCCTACAAAATCAGTTGGTGAACATTGTTACTAGCCTGGAGCTAAAAAAAAAATCATTTCTGAAGTGCATGTCTAGAGGGTGTTGTGATTTTTATTAATGCAATAAAAATGGAAAAGAATTTGAGGTGAGGTGGGGGAGGCCCTTCTGCAACAGCAGCTGCTTCTGTCTGCAGGCTCTGGGCAAAGATGCTCCAGCCCATCCTTTCAGCAACCCATTATCAGGCCTCTCTCCTCCGCATTATTCTCAAGCAACCTTATCAGACGCAAGCATCAGCCTCAGATGCTGCGACTGGAGTCTTGTAATTGTCCCCGTTAGAGCTCAATAGCACCTTGAACCATCAGAGCAATCTCAGCTCTTAAGAAAAGGTCTCCACAAGGAGAAGCGGGGAAGAGAATTTGCCTGTGGCTATGTGTGCTCTTTAATAGCTAACTCTTCTGCGGGCCTTCACCACAGAGCCTGTGCAGAGGCAGGGAGTCTCTCTATTTATCACTCGGGTCTTCCTAGCAGTGCCTGGTAGGCAATGATCATATTATTTATTACCAGGTGTGCCGTGCTGTTGGGGGGTGGGGTGGGAAATGATCTCTTTAATAGGCCTTTTCCAGATGTGGGAACCAGGGAGATCAAGGTAGGAGAAAAAAGAATGGGAAGAAACCAGCATCCTGGTAGGCGTTTGCTGGTATGTGAGAGTCTGCATGGGAAAATATAACTTACAGTACATATGCGTGTACATGATTATGTTAATGGTGGAGTAAGGGGGGTATTCTTCAGGCATGTGTCTATCTGCAAATAGGTCACAGAATGTTTTCAGAAAGTTTATACCTTCAGAAGTACACTTTCTCCTGCTGGAGACTGAACAGAAACTCAATTTAGAACCAGAGGACTCCATTTTCCAAAGAGAGAAAGCTCCAGATGTGTTCAGGAAGTATCTGGCCATAGGAGGCTAATCCTTAAGACCCAGCATTCTTCAGTCACCTTTTCCCATGCCTCAGATGCTATCATATCAACAGGCTGGCTGTGCCTGGTTATGACTTTGGAGCTATGAGAATGATCCTTGTCAGAATTCCTCCACTACTCCTATGCCACATTTGACGTCAAGAGGCATGCTAGCAATGGTCCAGAAGCTTATATGCCTCCATAGGAGCTCAGGCTGGGAGGTCCCTGGCTCAGCAACCCTCTCTGAGCAAATGATAAGGGGCAGTCGCAGGCAAGTAGAGCATTCTGGATGGAGCTTTTGGACAAATGTCGCTCTGGTTATTCTGACTGATTGTCAGAATTTTTGGACACTGACTTCTCTAACCCACTGCAAGTTGGGGCTGGCGACCCAGTCATGCAGTGAAGTAGATCTGCCGAAAGGAAAGAAACTCTCCCTTTCTCCGTGGAACCTTCCATTCTTTCTGTAAGTGGCCTGGCTGGTAAATATGTGCATTAATCAGGATTAAGCCCAGCTGCAAAGTACAGTGCGGATGCCCAGCCAGAGTGACTTCAAGGGGATACACTCTCTTGTGAAGTCTGAGATTCGGATTCATGCTGCTGTCCTTAGAGTGTGGTGGATTGCCTCAGAGTTGTCTCCCAGTTATAAAATCATGATTGTAGTCCTGGAAACAACATCAGAGACCCAGTATGGAATCAAGACATAAGAAAGAAAGAAAGAAAGAAAGAAAGAAAGAAAGAAAGAAAGAAAGAAAGAGAGAGAGAGAGAGAGAGAGAGAGGGAGGGAGGGAGGGAGGGAGGGAGGGAGGGAGGGAGGGAGGGAGGGAGGGAGGGAGGGAGGGAGGAAGGAAGGAAGGAAGGAAGGAAGGAAGGAAGGAAGGAAGGAAGGAAGGAAGGAAGGAAGGAAGGAAGAATAGAGAAAAGGCAAAGATAAGGTACAAAGAAAGATAGAAAAGTCCCAAGCCCAGCAACCCTTCCCAGTACACATATCCTAGAAACACGCATTGCTCAGCAACTTTCATTGCTCAGGGCATCTTTACCCATCCAACTTCAGTGTGTATGCCCTTCAGCATGGTGGACATTAGGCAGCAATTAGTCATTAATATTGAGAAAAGCAAGCCTAGGACTGTGGGACCTGGAAATGGAAGGTTTTACTCCAATTGGGAGGATGCCTCTATCCCAGGAGACTCAGAGCCTTGGGTCTCAGAGGAAAGGCTTTATATGTGTAAGGCCTGACTCCAGTGACAAGGGCAGAAATGTGGCAGACTCCCAGTAGTCTTTGTTGGCATGGATTTCAGATCAGTAGATTATGTACCACCCCCTCTCTGAGGCCAATGTCTGTAACAAGTCTAGACTCATAATCCTGGTTATCTTTGTACTGACCATCTAGCCACTGGAGGGTAAGCCCAGGTGCACACCATCTGGCCCTTTCTTCAGGAGTAACTAACTCTTGAAAACCCATGTTTGGCCAAATTATTCTCTCAGACTTCCTTCAATAACTAGCTTAGGTCTGTCTGTGCTCCATATCCACCAGGTCATATGCAGTCCCTCTGAGTTTGCAGTCAGGTAAGACTTGCTCCTGCTTACATCCCAGCCTGGACTCAAGACTCAGGACCATAGCTCTATACTTATGTTATAAGTCTAAACCTTGACCTCAGGCCTTAAACTCTTTTGACAATGCCTGGATATGGATTCACCTTCTAGAACTAATCAGCAACACTAATTCAGACATGCTCAGACCAGATCTACCTATCTTTGGAACATGAATTTCTATATCTAATCTTCCATGCCAAAGCCTTGGTTCCTAAAATGAATAGATGACTGTTTGGGGTCATTGCTGAAGTCTGCCTACACATCCGTTATCAATTTGGAATATTTCCAAATCTTCATCAGGAAACTAGCTATTAGTTTTGGACCCCCTGGGAAAGAGGTCTGTTCTGATGTGATAGGCATCTTGTTTGGTGCCTCCTCAGAAGAAAACTAGTTGAGCACCACTTAATATAGTCAAAAATCTGATAAGTGGGCAGATGTAAATACAAGTCTGGAAAGCGCCTGGAGGACCAGCAGTTCATATCATAACATAACTTTACATTTCTATCAACGATAACAGAAGTCATTTCCTTCCGAGCGCATCACGTGTGCATTATGGAGGGAAAACGCCCCTGGCACAGCTGAGATTTTCCGTATATACCTGATTTAAGCTCTCTATAAGAACCTAATACTTTAGATAAGCCTTTGAACTTGAAATATCCAAATTATGCTTTTATATCTTATTTCATTGTTCATTAAATATCTGAGGAGACCAAGATTTTCTTTCTGGCTGACAGAGTTGATAACATAGAATGGAGGATTAACTTGTCTAACAGAGGGATCTGGAAAATTCCAAGAAAAACTTGGGCAAGCAATCGTACCGTTGTCTTCATATAAGATCCCTGATTAAGCACTTACTTAGATAGGGTGCTTCTGTTGGCGATGCTTTGCGCAACGCTTTTCGCAGCTTTCCCACTCCGTCCTCAGCACAATCTTCAAACGCAGCCCAGTCTTCTCATCTCCATCTCTGAGAATCTGAGAAGACATGGAGCTTCACCCAAAACTGGAATGGGCAGAATGTGGGGGCTAAACCATGATGGGAGAAAGGAAGGTTGTGGTATTTATTCGGCAGCTCCTGCCTTCCCATTCTTCTGGTTTTAGTGGAATAGGGAGACTTGGCAGAGCGCTAATGTGGCCAAGACTTCAATGTGTCACCATATACTCTCTGCTGAGTTCATGGTGATCATGAGCTATACAGACAATGCAGGCCTGTGTCTGTCACTGACTACAAGGATCAGATTTTCCTGGTTACTGCCTGGATCTATTTGACATGTCTCCAGTGTCATCTTTCTATTGTAGAAGACAGACAATAAGGACCCAGAAACGTAGGGCCTTCTGATTATCCCTGCCTCCCTGACTCGAAATACTGTAATCTAGTTCATATTTGAATATGCAGAGTGCCAGTAGTTGGGAAGGCCTCTACCTCCTCTCTCCATTGGCTTCCTGATGGCCGCACAAAAGATGGGGAGTTCTGAGGTAAAGGCATGCAGGAGGCAAACAGACTAAGAGCTCCCTGTGCCACCTGTTTGACAAATGTCCAGTGAGCATGAACGTGGATGTTTAAGCATCCCAGGGTTTCAACAATGGGCTCTGAGCATGGATTCTCATCAGCACAGGGAGCAAGGATCTAGAAGCTGGCAGGCTGGGAATCTCTAGGGAGGGTTTAAGCACCACCTCATTCTGAGGCTCAGCTATAGCTTAAGGGATGCTGCCCAGTTCCACAGCCTGAAACACAGTGTCCTACAGTGTAATAAAAGAGCTCAAGCCCAGATAATCGCTCTCAGAGAGAAGCACTGGCCAGCCAGAGCAGCTGCAGCCCATCGTTCCTATTCTTGATGCCTCTTGATGCTTGCTTTGGGCATCCCTCTTGGTGCTTTGGCACCGGAGCTCTTACTACCACTGAGTTGCATCTTTCCTGCTAAATCCATCAAGCCATGGTTATTAGTTAGGGAACAAGAGGTTACATGAGGATCTAAACCAACTCAGTGCCCATAGTAGATCTTCCTCCTTCACACTACAAAAATACCCCTTCCCTTTTAGAGCATCATAGCTGTTTCCCACAAATGACCTAAAAATCATGTGTGTGGTTCTCATTTTTTCATTTCATTTGCTACCTTATTATCTCGGATTACCATTCTGTCCATGCTCACAGCCAAGATCATATGATCACAGCTCTGCCTAGGCTCCAGGGCTCTAGATCCCAGCTTCATGTTTTAAACTGAATAGAATTGCAAAGTGAGCAACCGAACCCAGAAGCTAAAAGGTGCGACTATGAAGTGAAGCCAGTTTCAAAACAAAGCAGACGGGTCCACTTGGAACTGTAGTTTGGAGTCCCAGACCCGTGTAGATGAACAATGGAAACCCTAGTGATAGTGGAGATGAGAAAGCTGACAGTTCAGAGCAAGAATTACAGGCTCTCAGAGACAAGCACTGGCCAGCCAGAGCAGCTGCAGCCCACAGTTCTTGGCTCTTTAGTACATGAGCTCCTACTGCAGCTGTGCTGTAGTCTTTTAGCTTAGTGAGATCACTGAAGCCTTTCTTTCTCTGTCCTGTAACTCAGAGACACTCACACCCAGAGCCCTAGGCCTCTCAGACTCTGGGTCTCTGGAATCTCTTGGCTAGAAAGGACATCCCCTTTCAGTTTATCCACACTCTGGCTTAGAGGGACACACCTTCCATCTTTGCTGCACTCCTTGTGGATCCACATACATAGTTACATCTTTCAGAAAGTCAAACAAAACTGTGACCATAATTCCATTGCCTCAGAGCTCTGTAAAGAAATATCCCACAATTCCCACACGATGATCCACAATGGATGGAGCTGCTTTGCAGAATGTTTAAAAGAAGTCAAATGGGGTTCAAGTAAAATAAACAATTTTATACTTTACTGATATTAATACTTTAAAAGAGACAGAGCAATCAGATTTCTTACAAGTTCTAGACAATATGCTAGACGCACCCATCATTAGAGTTTATAATTTAATACTTACAAATACCCTTTGACTTAAGGGTATTTTTGTTGGTTCTTTGTTTTGTTTTGATTTGGTTTTTGGTGTTTGTCTTAGGGTTTCTTTTTTTTTCTCTTTTATTTTTTTTATTACATCTTTTCCTCAATTACATTTCCAATGCTATCCCAAAAGTCCCCCATACCCTCCCCCCTATTTCCCTACCCACCCATTCCCATTTTTTTGGCCCTGGCATTCCCCTGTACTGGGGCATATAAAGTTTGCATGTCCAATGGGCCTCTCTTTCCAGTGATGGCCGACTAGGCCATCTTTTGATACATATGCAGCTAGAGTCAAGAGCTCCGGGGTACTGGTTAGTTCAGAATGTTGTTCCACCCATAGGGTTGCAGATCCCTTCAGCTCCTTCGGTACTTTCTCCAGCTCCTCCATTGGGGGCCCTGTGATCCATTCAATAGCTGACTGTGAGCATCCACTTCTGTGTTTGCCAGGCCCCAGCATAGTCTCACAAGAGACAGCTATATCTGGGTCCTTTCAGCAAAATCTTGCTAGTGAATGCAATGGTGTCAGCGTTTGGAAGCTGATCATGGGATGGATCTCTGGATATGGCAGTCTCTAGATGGTCCATCCTTTCGTCACAGATCCAAACTTTGTCTCTGTAACTCCTTCCGTGGGTGTTCTGTTCCCAATTCTAAGGAGGGGCATAGTGTCCACACTTCAGTCTTCATTCTTCTTGAGTTTCATGTGTTTACCAAACTGTATCTTATATCTTGGGTATCCTAAGTTTTAGGCTAATATCCACTTATCAGTGAGTACATATTGTGTGAGTTCCTTTGTGATTGTGTTACCTCACTCAGGATGATGCCCTCCAGGTCCATCCATTTGCCCAAGAATTTCATAAATTCATTCTTTTAAATAGCTGAGTAGTACTCCATTGTGTAAATGTACCACATTTTCTGTATCCATTCGTCTGTTGAGGGGCATCTGGGTTCTTTCCAGCTTCTGGCTATTATAAATAAGGCTGCTATGAACATAGTGGAGCATGTGTCCTTCTTACCGGTTGGGGCATCTTCTGGATATATGCCCAGGAGAGGTATTGCTGGATCCTCCAGTAGTACTATGTCCAATTTTCTAAGGAACCACCAAACTGATTTCCAGAGTGGTTGTACAAGCTTGCAATCCCACCAACAATGGAGGAGTGTTCCTCTTTCTCCACATCCTCATCAGCATCTGCTGTCACCTGAATTTTTGATCTTAGCCATTCTGACTGGTGTGAGGTGGAATCTCAGGGTTGTTTTGATTTGCATTTCCCTGATGATTAAGGATGTTGAACATTTTTTCAGGTGCTTCCCTGCCATTTGGTATTCCTCAGGTGAGAATTCTTTGTTCAGTTCTGAGCCCCATTTTTTAATGGGGGTTATTTGATTTTCTGGAGTCCACCTTCTTGAGTTCTTTATATATATTGGATATTAGTCCCCTATCTGATTTAGGATAGGTAAAGATCCTTTCCCAATCTGTTGGTGGTCTTTTTGTCTTATTGACGGTGTCTTTTGCCTTGCAGAAGCTTTGCAGTTTCATGAGGTCCCATTTGTCAATTCTCGATCTTACAGCACAAGCAATTGCTGTTCTATTCAGGAATCTTTTCCCTGTGCCCATATCTTCAAGGCTTTTCCCCACTTTCTCCTCTATAAATTTCAGTGTCTCTGGTTTTATGTGAAGTTCCTTGATCCACTTAGACTTGACCTTAGTACAAGGAGATAGGAATGGATCGATTTGCATTCTTCTACATGATAACAACTAGTTGTGCCAGCACCATTTGTTGAAAATGCTGTCTTTCTTCCACTGGATGGTTTTAGCTCCCTTGTCAAAGATCAAGTGACCATAGGTGTGTGGGTTCATCTCAGGGTCTTCAATTCTATTCCATTGGTCTACTTGTCTGTCACTATACCAGTACCATGCAGTTTTTATCACCATTGCTCTGTAGTAAAGCTTTAGGTCAGGCATGGTGATTCCACCAGAGGTTCTTTTATCCTTGAGAAGAGTTTTTGCTATCCTAGGTTTTTTGTTATTCCAGATGAAGTTGCAGATTGCTCTTTCTAATTCATTGAAGAATTGAGTTGGAATTTTGATGGGGATCACATTAAATCTGTAGATTGCTTTTGGCAAGATAGCCATTTTTACAATGTTGATCCTGCCAATCCATGAGCATGGGAGATATTTCCATCTTCTGAGATCTTCTTTAATTTCTTTCTTCAGAGACTTGAAGTTCTGATCATAGAGATCTTTCACTTCCTTAGTTAGAGTCATGCCAAGATATTTTATATTATTTGTGACTATTGAGAAGGGTGTTGTTTCCCTAATTTCTTTCTCAGCCTGTTTATTCTTTGTGTAGAGAAAGGCCATTGACTTGTTTGAGTTAATTTTATATCCAGCTACTTCCTACACAAATATCATGACCAAGAAGCAAGTAGGGGAGGAAAGGGTTTATTTAGCTTATACTTCCATACTGCTGTTCATCACCAAAGGAAGTCAGGACTGGAACTCAAGCAGGTCAGAAATCAGGAGCTGATGCAGAGGCCATGGAGGGATGTTCTTTACTAGCTTGCTTCCCCTGGCTTGCTCAGCCTGCTCTCTTATAGAACCCAAGACTACCAGCCCAGAGATGTCACCACCCACAAAGGGACCTCCTCCCTTGATCACTAATTGAGAAAATGCCTTACAGCTGGATCTCGTGGAGGCATTTCCCCCAACTGAAGCTCCTTTCTCTGTGATAACTCCAGCTTGTGTCAAGTTGACACAAATCTAGCCTGTACAGTGTTGCTTGTTTTTTTGTTTTTGTTTTTTGTTTGTTTTTTGCTTCTTCTGATACGTGATGGAACTAAGGTTGAAATAATTTTCACCAGATCACTAAACCAAGAAGTAGCCTGGACTGTATTCAAAACACCTGACTGAATTAGGTCTATTCCTTGATTCTGTTTCATGGTGGGTACAATCATGTCTAAGTTGATGCGATGATGGTGTCTCCCACCCATGTTTACCTACCTGTTGGTCTCTAACACAGACCAACAAAGCTCTTTGCTTTATGAAAACTAGTGATCCCAGTGGACTGGTAGAAATTCAGGCAATTCTTTCCTCTCTTTCCCTAAACTCACAGAAACAGGAAGATGTAAAAATACTCCAATGCCACCCTTCAGTTTTCCAGGTTAAAACAGAATAAGGAGGCCGAAGGAGGTTTTAGAGACTACATTTGCTTCCCGTAAAGGAACATTTTGTATCTTTTCATCTTTCCATGGAAAACACCGCTAATGTACCACCCTAGAAATGGAGATTTTGTTTTTTTTTTATCTTGACTTCTTAAACAAAGAATACACTTTTGTGTAATAGCATCATCCCTCTTAAAAGTTTTGTCGTCACTGGTCATGGTTCTTAAAGGGAAGGTGTTTTGCACTGAGAAAATGCAATTGCTGGCATTTGGGTTCAGGATCCCATCTCCTGATTGGCTTCCTCTCTTTCTGGCTTTGCTGTTCTTAGTGTCGGGCTGTGCTTAGAGTGTAAATTCCTAAACACAGTCAGGTACCCAACCCAGAAAACTGTGAACCCAGGAAAATGAGTGCCAGGCCTGGGGATTCCACATCCCAGCCTCTGGGATGATGCCAGGCAGAACAGCACCCAGAGATTTGGCTCAAGGTGGGTCCTGGTTTTCTGTAACTCCAATCCCAAAGCCTGGGACAGTTCTTGGCATGTACACACTTGAGTGTCTAGAAATGAGAAGTTAGGTTTGTAAACACAGGGGTTTTCCTAAACAAAGTTGTTTCTGCGGCTGCTGCTGTAGGGTTCTCGACTGTCATCTCTGCCACCATCAGCTCTTAAGTAACCATGCTGTTCTGGACTGTGTGTGGGCAAACAGCAGCCACATCTGCCACAACCCCTGACTTGTACTGTTTGAAAGGTATGGATGGATTTACTTTTTTATGTTTGGGCAAAACGTAAGTAAGAAGCATTCATGGATTACAGAAATTATGAGATATTGTAATTTCAGTGCCCATATCTGTTCCCTGGAATGTTGTGTGTCAGTGGCACCGGTGAGCAGTTGAGACAGTTGCACAGTATGTGAAGCCTGAAATATTTCCTTTAAAAGTATCCTGTCCCCTATTCTAGACCAGAGGGTCTCAGGAGGACCATTATACTCTCCCACTATTGAATAAAAAACTGAAGTTGGAATTTAGTGTCTAAGTCAGGATAACTATTATTGTGACAAAACATCCCCAAAATAACTCGGGGAGGAAAGGGTTTATTTGGCTTACGCTTCCACATCACTGTTCATCACCAAAGGAAGTCAGAACAAGACTTCAAACAGGAACCTAGAGGCAGGAGCCGATGCAGAGGCCATGGAGGGGCGCTGCTTACTGACTTGCTCCTCATGGCTTGCTCAGCCTGCTTTCTTATAGAACCCACCAACCCAAAGATGGCACCACCCACAATGGGCTGGACGGTTGCACACCAATCACTAATTGAGAAAATGCCCGACAGACTTGCCTACAGTCTGATCTTATGGAGGCATTTTCTCAATTGAAGTTTTCTCCTCTCAGGTGACTTCAGCTCGCTGCAAGTTGACATAATAACTAGCCAGCAACCAGTTTTGGGGACCTTTCAAGTGCTGTACCTAGAATTTGAGGACCACTAGCCTGGAATCTTCTGAGATAAAAGCGGAAACCGATCTTTGTGAAATATTTACTAAGCACTGACTCTCAGCTTTTTTTTGGTTAAGTTCAAGTGTAAACATTTAGTAAAAGCCCGCCATGTTCAGAGGTTGCGATCCTTTGTGACTACCAAGAGAACAGAAAGGACTGTGCTGAGAAGGGAGGGACTTCTCAGTGGCAGCTGTTTCTATTCTAAGTACTTGCCTGGTTTAAAAAAAGCTGGCATAATTCACAATCCCAAGCAAGGTAGGCCAGCATCCCTCCTGGGGCAGAGGAGGGAGGGAGACTGTAGGCTTTAAGGTAAAATGGGTCCTTAAATATTTGATTTTCTTTCCAGTCACTGGCCGCCTTTCTATTTGGTTTGGGGCTGAAATAAGACAGCTTGTAAGTAACTGGAGAGGGTGTTTACCCAGTGAATTAGTTCAGCTTTCATTGTGCAGAGGATTAGCGCCAAGCAGTGGATGAGGCTCCATTTCAGGTTAGAGGGGTTCCCAGTTTGCTAGCTTCAGGCCAGGACTAATTATCATAGGATGGGGGCCATTAAAGGGCTTAACTACCAGCGCCCCCTTCCAGCACTGGATTAGCCCTTCCGCCTGCAGCTCTGGGCCGATAACCATTCCCAGGTCTGTCTGCCCTGGGCAGTGATGTGAGCCAGAAAAGGCAGCTACTCAGAGTTCCCACTGTGCTGCATGTGGGCAGTCTGGGGAGGGTGGCGCTCCCACCTATGTAGTCTCAGCCCAGGCTGAGTGTCTGGTGTGGTAACAGCTTCCCCTGAGCCCAGGAGGGTTGCTGGGTGTGGCTGACACCCTCCGCACCCCTCCTCCCCCGCCATGAGACAAGGTTGTAGGAAATAACCACACACACAAACACACTCCAACCCTACCTCGGATGAGACAAGTAAGTTGCTCCACTTTCCTAAATTTCCAAAAATGAAATCAAAGCAAAGTATTGCCTAGTTAAGTGGTTTAAAGCGTGGTACCCTGGCTCCATGGTAAACAGGCTGAGGGGTGAGAAGAGAGAGAAAAGGGACAAGCGGGTACATAGGATGGAAGGACGGGGCCCCACACTTTTCCTTTCCTTCTCCTGAACTTTCCAATAGAAACACCACATTTATTGTTGGTAACATCACTGAAGGGGAGAACAAAACCAGGTTTAAAGATTGCTTTCAAACACTGTATGGGTCCAGACTGACCTCTCCATGGCTTTCCCTTGTGGCCCAGACTGATCTCTAACTCACCTTGCAGCTTAGCATAATCTTGAACTCCTCTTGATTCTCCTGCCTCTACCTCCCAAGTACTGGGGTGATAACCATGTACCACCATACCTGCCTCTCAGGTTTATTCTGATGAGAGAAACTTTGTTTTCCAGGAGTACGCAAATGGTGGTTACTGAAATAATATAGACAATTTGGGTTGACAGAATTATGAGTGATTTTTTTTTATGTTTCCCATGTGTTTGTAAAAGTCTATAACATAATGTATAAAATATTAAACTAAACACTGCAATACTTTGACTATTTTTTTCGTTTCTCTACATAGGTAGAGAGGTCTCATATTGCCCACGATCACTCTCCAGGTATGTGAAGTCATTGGCTATACTGGAGCATCACACAGAAGGTCTGACAGAAAATAGCTGACTCAGGAGCGATGAGATCTTCAGGGATATATTGATGCTTTTATTTTTCCCGGGGACAACTAGATTATGAGGGCTGTTTAATAAATACCAGTCAACTACTGCCACAGGGTTATAATCACTCCAATTAGACTGGTTAGTTTTCTAAAATCAATTTCAGTAGTTATTTGAACACATACCAAGAGTCTTTTCAGTTGCCAATTTACTTTTTAAATGTTTGGAAATCATTAGGACATAGAAAGGATCTCACACTATGCAGAAATTCCGGATTTCCATTGTAGCAAACAGAAGCACAGCAGGGGGTTGAGTTTGTGGATTGAAAGACCTTGCCTACTCTGTGTTTGGCACTCCTGTGGTCACACAGTACCAGCCCTCTCTGGCATGTTGCTAAGTGATTAGCCTTTGTGTTATGCTTTCTAGGACACGCCAGTGTTGATTTTGGTTTATGAGTCCAGGAGCTAAGAGTAATTCAACTCAATTCATTAAACCTCAATTGAGTGCCCACCATGTGGTACCCGCCATGCCAAAGGATGATAAGGCGAGGACTTGCCAAAAACACACAGTGAGCAAGAGGCACAGCTCATCCTGGAAGGCTTGGGACAGTTTTATGACCGTGTCCCCATGACCTCACCAATCTGCTCATGTCTTACCGCCAGGCTCCGTGAGGACTCCTCTTACAGCCCCTCAATACAACACAAACGGTCAAAGAAATGAATGGTGCTTTTGGAAAGTTGCCAGGTCCTGAGGTTTGTTTTAATTCTGTGCATATTGTTAAACAAATAAACAAACAATGGAAACAAAAATTAGAATATCCTCAAGCTATTACTTCAAAAGAAAAAAATTTATATAAAAATCAGGCAACGGTAAGAAAATCAGTCAGAGTGAACCAGTATTGACTATTGAACATGATCAGATTGGTATTGCTTTAGTGAATATTTGTTGGAAATATTCCACATAAAAACAATAATATTTGCTATTATAGAGGACCAAAAAGTTTAAAAAGAAATAAAAAGAATAGAAGGTGAACTCTAGACGTATGTGTAGAGGTTTGAATGAGAATGGCCCTCACAGGTTCATGAATTTGAATGCTTGGACCCCAGTTGGTAGAACTGTTTAGGGAGGATTGGGGGGTGTGGCCTTGTTGGAGGAGGTGTGTCACTGAGGGCAGGCTTTGAGGTTTCAAAAGCCCACACCATTCCCAGTTCTATTTCTCTGTCTCCTTCTGCTCCATGCCTATGGATCAGGATGTAATCTCTCAGCTACGACTTCAGTGCTAAGTCTACCTGCCTGCCTGCCACCATAAATGTCCATAGACTCTAACCCTTTGGAGCTGTGAGCCCCAATAAATTCTTTTATAAGTTCCATTGGTCATGGTGTCTCTTCACAACAGGAAATAAAGTAACTAAGACAATAAGGAACTTATATCTTAGATAGAAAAGTATACAGAAATAACTGTAAACAAGACTAGGCTATTATAACTACCGAACTACAAGCAAAGTGCTGTGGAAATGTGAAGAAATATGGTGTAACAGCATCTGAGAGGGTTTCTTAGAGATGAAGTGATTCAAATTGGGCCTGGTCAAAGTGGCAGAATAAATAACTGATCTCTTTAAGTTGTTCATGCCAGATGTCACAGTGACAAAAGCTACACAGTACATGGTGATGGAAGCATGCCATGCCACACAGAGAGATACGTGGAACAGTCTGAAAGAGCCACCGAGAAAAGTCGAAATGCCTGAAGAGTGTAACCATCAGGTCTTGATGATCCCAAGACAATTTGTAAAGCAATAATAGTATAACCTACATTTCAGAAAAAAAGAAAAAAAATTGCCTTATACATATGCATGGTGTCCCTTTGTGTGGGTGTGTTCACATATGTGGGGACACACATGTGTAGGGTATTTGTGTGCACTCAAGTGAAAATCCAAAGTTGGTATCAAGTGTCTTCCTGGACCAATTTTCATTTTATTTGTTGAAGGCTATCTCACTGAACTCAGAGCTAATGGATTCAAGTTAGTCTAATGGGTGAGTTTGTTCCAGGATCCCCTGTCTCGGTCTCCCGAGTACAGGGATTGTAGGCACCCATGATGCCTGCCTACCTTTTGCATAGGGCTTGAGGATCTGGACCCTAGTCTTCACACTTGCACAACAAGTGATTTATCCCCTGAGCCCAGAGAAAAGAAATTTATAATGGAAGGAACATTGATGTTTGAAGACAATATTAAATATTTGGGCAGATTTGCAAGAATTGATTAAATGAAATAATAATTATTATACAAATAGTAGTCGTATGAGAAAGAGAGAAAAAAATGTATATTAAGACAGCAATAATAAAGCCAGGGAAGTTGCATTGCTCAACCAAAGGTATTGCTCGGTTGTTGTCCGTGAACTCTCACTCACACACTTGCTGAAAACACAAGAACAGAATTTTCTAAAGCGCTATAAGGGAAAATGAGTTCAAAGAGCTTACTATAGAAAGCAGAAAAAAAGATAATTAAACAAATATAACAATTAGAATAAGGTTGCAAAAAATTAATGTATTTTTAAAAATGGCTATAAATATATACTAATGTGATTCTGTATTTAAGGGAGAATGGCTGATACTCAAGAGCACACTTTGAAGACCAAATATCATGGATCAAAAGATACTTTAAAACAGTGACAGAAAATTTAAGAATATTGGTATGGAAATAGATGCTTCAAATCAAAGGCCAGGGAAATAAAAGGTGACATAATTTTACTAATGTAGAAAATAGACTTCATGGCAGAGAGAGAGAGAGAAAGGGAGAAAGAGAGAGAGAGAGAGAGAGAGAGAGAGAGAGAGAGAGAGAGAGAGAGAAGATAAAATAGGTTAAAAAACCCAATTCAGTAGAAAGATATAATAAACCAGAATGGCCTTAAATCACAAAACAAATTAAGCTAATTCAAATCAGAGATTAAAAGCCTCTTCAATATATCTTGATTCTCGATAATTAATGTATCAATTAGACAAAAGCACTGGAGACACTCAAGTGTTACTAATATAAATAAAACCTTGATTTAACTGACATGCAGTTTTATATCCAACATCTCCATAATGTGTGACTGTTTCATGTACACATGGGACATTCATAAATATTGATTACACGTGGGGCATGATGTAAACCTCAGTGCATTGAAAATAGTATTATCTGGGAAACATGTTCTGACTGGAATATGACAAAAAGAGCAGAACACGGAGAAGTCATAGTGGCTCGGGCCTGCTAGCCCTTGGGAGGTGACAGTGTGTGTCCAAGACCAGCTTCAGCTACCTAGCAAGATTCAGGCCATCCTGAGCTTTAGGAGGTCCTGTACCTATAAACATCCCATACATATAAAAGTAATAAAGTAACAAATTGATGCAAAAAAAACCACTGTAAAATCTCAGGCATCTTTCAATTTATATACAGACTTCAAATTTATTACTGGAAAAAATAAATATATCATAATAAAGATGTCTAGAGCTAATTAAGAAAGCAATAACAAAATTTTAAATAATTAATAAAATAATAAAAGTTTGCATGTGAATTTAAATAATGTATCCATAAGATTATGAGAGGTTGCTAGAGTGATACTTTGGAAATTCACAGCTCTAATTTCATAAAAATTAAAATATTAAAATTAGTTAGAACTTTCTGGGCAGAGATGGTGGATCTGTGAAATGTACTTTAAAACCACTTGAAAGTTGACCAACAGAAAAGGTTAACGTGGAAGGGAACCCACAAAGCGACAATGTGAGATTATAAACTGAAGGGCACATGAGCAAGGAACAGCGGAACACTGATGAACAAGCCCCTCAATGAGGGGTATGAGGTACGAGGAAAGCTCAAGAGGAGATAATACACTCCTTGAAGCCAGGCTGATGGCAGGGGAAATGGAAATGCGGGATGGGAAAACGGTGGCCTGGGGCAATGGCTCAGTGGTAATGCACTTGCTATGTAAGCTGGAGGACCTGAGTTCAGATCTGTAGAGTCCATGCAGAACAAGCAACAGCTTGTGCCCATAACTCCCCGGACTCTTACAATCTTACAGCAAGATTGCTATGGATCAGATCATGGGAAGCTCCCAGGCCAACACAGGAGCAAAGAAGACAACAGTTTCAATTGAGGTGGACGGGAGGACCTTTGCTTGATGTTGTCCTCTGACTTCCACACACTAGTACCCACCTCCGTGTGCCATGCACACACATGTACATACAGATGGGGAAATACATACACACTTGCTACAATGGCTTGGATAAAAGTAATTTCAGATTGAGAGAGATTTTTATTGATGGAAATAAAGACAAAAAAGTGAGTTAGTTAATGTTGAAATAACAATTCCATTAAGAAAAACGAGAATATCTATCATTTATCCATCTATTGCCTGTCTCTTTGCCTGCCAGTCTGTCTGTCCATCCATCCATCCATCCGTCCATCTATCAACCTGTCTGTCACCTATCTAATTTGTAGGGAGGCATCTCAGAGCTGCAGAGGCTGTGAAACAATGGAGATCTATGCAGCCGATATTCCCAAATGAAGGGAAGTTGGGGTGCGACAAACATTTTCATCGCTACATTTTTCTCGTGTAGAGTTTACTAATTTGATCACTAAAGATGAAATGGTGAAAGCTAAGTAGAGACAAGAGGCTGTGAGATGAGACTGAGCAGAGCTTTTAGCAGGTTTATGGGCTTTTGAGAAACAACCACAAAAGCATCTATCACAAATGACAAGAGGCCCTAATGATCAGGCCTAATTTTCTCCTGGAACCTGAAGGGTTAATCCTTTTGAGAAAAAGCAAGACCCTAAGAGCCTTTAAATGAACAAACACAAAGGGGAAAGGCCACAGAATACTGGGAGAAAATCGTGAAGAAAATTATCCTGTTAAACTCTAGCGCTAGTTAGGCCAGGCTAGGAATATTTTTAATTATTCCAAGTACACAAATCTTTACCTGCCTGGACCTTTCCTCAAAAGGATAATGGAAAAATGTGCTCTGCCAAAATGAGGAGTATAAAATTAGGGATTCAAACAGATTTGTGACAGAAGAAAGCCCATGGAAGACAGTCACAGGAGTTCCTGTCCGGGGGTGGAGGAGGGGGGACAGCCATCTAGACTGGGAGAGGTTGGAAGTATTTATTCTAGAAGATGCAATTACTGTCTGATATGCCTGAAGGCAGAGAGAGAAGTTTGAGATCACTGCTTGGGAGCACAAATAAGAACTAACAGGCAACCAAGCAAATAAGAAGACAAGAAATCAAAAAGATCCAGATCCCCCCCCCAAAAAAAAATGCAGGAAAAATGACTCTTTGTGTGCTACAAAATAAATACTTCTTTATCTGTTAAGGAAATTAGCTAATCCTATAATGCCAACACTAAATTGAGATTTAACCAAATGAAAATGAGCTGTGTTTAGAGGTTTGAGTGTGGAGGATGAGTAAGGGTGTAAAAGACTAATGAATCCTCAATTTTCAGAGAAGGAAATGACAGGTGATGTCTAGAGGTGAGCGAGTTGAAAGTAGCAATATAGGCCCATCCTCAAGAGGAATGGAGATTTAAAAAGTATTTAAGGAGGAGCACCTGGCTATTCCTCTCTCCCTTCCTTCCTTCCTTCCTTCCTTCCTTCCTTCCTTCCTTCCTTCCTTCCTTCCTTCCTTCCTCCCTCCCTCCCTCCCTCCCTCCCTCCCTCCCTCTCTCCCTTTCTTCCTTCCTTCCTTCTTCTTTCCCTCCCTTCCTTTCTTCCTTCCTTCCTTGCTTCCTTTTCTCCTCCCTTCCTTCTTTCCTCCCTTCCTTCTTTCTTCCCTTCCTTCTTTTCTCCCTTCCTTCTCCTGCTCCTCCTCATTCTTCTTTACAAGACTTCTGGAAAATGCTATTTTATTATACACATTTTTCTTTGATAAAGATGTAAAAGGAAAGCATGGGTGAAGAGATGCCTTAGCGTTAAGAGTCAACTGTTGTTGTAGAGGGCTGAGTTTGGTCCAAGCACTCACCTCTGGTGGCTCGAAATCCAGCTCCAGGGAATGTGACACCTTCTTTTGGCCTCTGTGGTCGCATGCACACAAACAGACACACAAACACACAAATAAAACAAGAGATATCTTTTTAAAAGGCCATCCACAGGCTGCCCCACCTGGGAATCCACCCCATATACAGTCACCAAACCCAGACACTATTATGGATGCCAAGAAGTGCTTGCTGACAGGAGCCTGATATAGCTCTCTCCTGAGAGGCTCTGCCAGAGCCTGACAAATACAGAGGCGGATGCTCACAGCCAACCATTGGACTGAGCACGGGGTCCCCAGTGGAGGAGCTAGAGAAAGGACTGAAGGAGCTGAAGGGGTTTGCAACCCCATAGGAAGAACAACAGCATCAACCAAACAGACCCCCCAGAGCTCCCAGGGACTAAACCACCAACCAAAGAGTACACATGGAGTGACCCATGGCTCCAGCTGCATATGCAGCAGAGGATGGCCTTGTCAGGCATCAATGGGAGGAAAGACCTTTTGGTCCTGGGAAGGCTCGATGCCCCAGTGTAGGGGAATGTCAGGGCGGGTAATCGGGAGTGGGTGGGTGGGTGAGTGGGTGGATGGGGAAACACTCTTATAGAAGCACGGGGAGGGGGGGATGGGATAGGAGGTTTCCGGGGGGGAAACCAGGAAAGGGGATAACACTTGAAATGTAAATAAAGAAAATATCCAATAAAAATAACTTAAAAAATATGGGCATTAAAAAAAATTCTAAGGGTATGACTAAATACATTTGAAAGGTTTATAAAGCCACTGTGTGTGTGTGTGTGTGTGTGTGTGTGTGTGTGTGTGTGTGTGTGTGTGTGTGTGCTGTACACATACTTTATAAAGTTAGAGGCATGTGCGATATATAAATGTCTAACTGTCCACACTCCACTCATTGGTCCTGAATAAAGCATACCGTACATATCCTTCTCATTTCTTTCCTAACAGTAAAGCTTAAATAGATGTCTATTAGCAAGCATTAATTACTGCAGTCTTGTTTGGTGGACACAAGGCATTCCATTGAAGAGATTTGCTATCCTTTACTAGTCAGAGGTATAGTATCAGATGTATGTTTTCTGTTTTTAAATTTTTGCCTTTTACACAACTATTTCATTTATTTACATAATGTGCCCACGGGTCTGGAAATTAAACCCTTACACGTAAAATTGCCAAGTCGATCCTGCCAAACCTCTCTCAAAAAATTTGCATTGATTTTTTTCTCACTTGATAGCTGTGAAAATGTTTACTTTTCAGCCGTTCGGTACATTTAAACAGTTTATATGATCGATAAAGCAGGGTGGCTTGCTTCTGTTTTGATGCATGTTCTTATAATTATATGTAAAGTTGCACTATCTCTGATTTCCTCTTATTATTTATTATCACTTTTATGATTTCATAGTTTGCCTAAAAATTTGATCCAAGCAATTTATTTAATGTAACAATAGAATAGTCATTGGGGTTTACTTAGTTCCAAATGGTCAGCCAGTTTCTGTACATCATTTGCTGACAGTTTTATCGCTTTTAACTAACACAGGACACTGCATTTCATAAATTAAATTCATATGTGTGCCAGGAGCTGTCTCTGAACTGTCTTTCCCAGTGATATTTTATTCACCTACCAACATTAGTTTTAATTACAGTGAATTGTATGCTCGCTTTTTGGCAAAAAAATCTCTATGATGAATTTTTAAAATTTCAGACATTTCCAGTTGTTCCCCCTTTTACACTGTATTTCTTTGTTGTGAGTTCCTGTCTTTGCATTTGATTCTAGAACGTTCATAATGATTTCTCTGAGCAACTTTCAAAAGCCTTGTCAGACAACTTCAATATCTGTGTCAGCTCATCATTGATTGTCTTTCCCATCCATGTTGCACGTCCTGTTCTTCAGAAGCCATGTAGCTCTGGATTGTAGTCTGTGCATTTTGAATAGCATATTAGGAGACTCTCTGTGTCATTTAGAACCTATAGCACTTGTGGAAACTTTTATTTCAGTCTGTAATAGTTACTTTTCTGTTGCTAGGATAAAAGAACTGTGGCCAAGGCAACTTAGAGAAGCTGTCAGGAGATAAAAGTCCATCAAGGCAGGGGGACATGGTGGCAAGCTGCAGACTTGGTAGCAGCATCGGGTACTTTGTATCTTCAATTGCAAGGACAACAAAACAGAGAGGAGGGGGAGGGAGGGGAGAGAGAGGGAGAAGGAGAAGGAGGAGAGGGAGGGGGAGGGGGAGGGGGAGGGGGAGGGGGAGGGGGAGGGAGAGGGAGAGGGAGAGGGAGAGGGAGAGGGAGAGGGAGAGGGAGAGGGAGAGGGAGAGGGAGAGGGAGAGGGAGAGGGAGAGGGAGAGGGAGAGGGAGAGGGAGAGGGAGAGGGAGAGGGAGAGGGAGAGGGAGAGGGAGAGGGAGAGGGAGAGGGAGAGGGCTTGCAAACAGAGAGTAGGGAGAGATTACACTCAATGCCCCACCCCTATCCCCATGAACCATCTCTTCCAGCCGGTTTTACCTCCCAAAGGTTCCGTAACTCCTCCAGACAGAACCACCAGTTGAGGACCAAATATTCAAATATCCAAGTTTATAGGAGACATTCTTATTAAAATCACCCTATAGTCCATTAATTAGGACTGTCTTAGGTTAGATCACATTGCTGTAGTGAATCGGGTTAGATGTGAATGGTATCATGGTGGCATCTACAGTGTTCTCACATTAACTCAGTAGTTTTTGGTCTTTAATCTGAGCAGATGTCTGTTGTTTGGCTGTATTTAAGCCTATGGGACACCAACTAGGAGCAGATCTATCTATGTTCAGTTCAGGGGTAAACACAAAAGTTCACCAGAGGTATATGGTGTCAGTTTCCCAAGTTCCTCACTTCCCAGGACCACCTTAGTACCATTCATTTCCCTCGGCCCCCTTCTTAAGTCCTTTGACCAGAAAATGATCAGTTCCCTGACTGAAACACCTTGGGTAGCTACTGAAATAGAGAAAGGGGGGGAAAGACATGTAAGCATGTTTGACTCTCTTTTCTTGCAATAGCAGCTTCCTTGAATGGAAAGAAAATTCCAAATTTTGACCCATGCAAGCTCCCATAACTATTATAGTTGCTGCTGCCCCTATGGGGCACCTAGGGGCTTGCATGCAATAAAATGGAAGCAGGAGAATGAGGGATTTGTGCAGTGTCTCTGAACATTAGGGAACAGGCTTTTCATTTCTCAAGTGAGATTTAGAAGGATTTTTCAGAAGCTCTAAGCCTGTATTCCCCAGTGCTCACTTTTGGGTTTCTGTCTGTATTAAAATAAGACGGAGAGAAAGCAAATGAGAGAAGCAAAACAGAAAAAACAAAAACAAAAAACAAAACACACACACATGCAGGGGGCGGGGGTGGGAGGGTGGGGGGAGAGAACTCTGCTCTCTTTCAAAATCCTTAGGCTTTTATAATGGTCTTCCAAGCCTAAGTTGTTACACAGTTGCAGACACCAGGAAGGAAAGGATGTACTAGGTTATGCTGTCTTACCCAACCCCCAACTCCCTTCACTTTTTTTTTTTTTTTACGTTCCATCTTACCTCATATGTTCTTATTCATCTTTTCTCTCTAGTAATTAGTGGCATTTTTTGAAGTGCTATAAAACCCAGATGGGATAAAACATACAGAACTTGGGAAAATAATTCAATGTTTCGTTTGTCTTTGTTTGGCTAAGTGGTTCTGGCTGGTCTCAGACCCACAATCTTGCCTCGGCCACCCTGGTGCTACAATTAGGCTTAAGTGCCACCATACTTGGCTTGTTTTGACTACATCTGTGTAATCACCAACCTACTCTTACTCAGTGTTGCAGTCAGTCCAAAAAAACCCAATTGTCTTTACTCCCGATTTTAGTAAGCTTCCAGTCCAGCTAAGGGAAGCTACTCACTGTTATCCACACAGAATTATCTCATCTGTTCCAAATTGTCCTGTATATACTATACCATTTTCTCCTTGGTATGATTTAATATTTACTTCTGATACCTGTGTCTGATCTGTAGTCAATATTGTTCAAAACAGACTTTGTTTTGAAGAGTAGAAAAATACTGACTGCCCTGAGAACATGGGCCCCCGCCCCCGGCCAGATGGTCTAATTACCCAGAACTTTTGAGAAAAACAACCGCAGAATGTTTCAATGTCCCAGGTGCCTTGAAGTAAATATCTGTTCCTAGACTTCCCCTATTTCCTCCCCGATCCTTCCCCTTGTTTGTGGTTTTTGCCTGTATAAGCCTGCTAAAAAATAGGGTCGGGATTGAACTCCTCTACCCCTGCGTGGTGTATGAGTCTCAGCCCCAGCATGCTGGTTTGAGCTCTTGTCCCGTCTTCTTGCTGTTAATAAACTTCCTCGTGTGATTACAGCAAGTTCGGTCTCAGTGTCTGGCTGGGTGCGCTCTATTCCCGAGACGAGTGAGGGTCTCCCTTCCGGGTCTTTCAGTTTCAGATACTATTTTTTTCTGTCAATGTTTTATTTAGATATTTTCAGAGTTTCCACATTTCTTCTGATAGCCTCCGTTTCCCCATTATGTAATATCGTATACGTTCTTTACCATTTTTGATTACTACTTCAGCATTCTGTTCACTCAAATATCTGTTTCTATTACCTACTTTTTTCCTTAAAAAATATTTCTTCCCCACCCCTTCTAACATTTACTTTCTATTTATCTGTGTGTGTGGCTGGGGAGGCCCAAAGTCTTGAATTTCTGATAAATTCTCCAGTTGCTGGACCAGGGATGACAGAGAAACGTGTCTTCAAGAGACCAACTACAGAGCCATCTGCCACTTTTTCAGCAGATTTCGGGCAAATGTAGTGTGTGTTTCCTTGTGTAGCCAGGACCTTGGATGCACTTACAGACTGCCTGCACAGCTCAGCTTACCAAGCTGTGGAGTCAGTTGTCAGTTCTCATGTGTGGACCAGTCTCCTCTTCGAAGACGCCTGCAGACTGCCTGGCATCTTCAGTATCGTGCATGTGTTTTCCTTCATAGATGCCCGCTACCTGCTCTGGCAGCAATTTCCCATAGCTTTGTCTCAGTTTGTTTCTCTCAACTTTTCTATTACTTGAAATGTTTGTATGTTCTCTTGAAATTCTGAATTTCATTTTCAGCTAATTGCATAAAGGACATGGATATGCGGACGCTGTCAGAGTTTCAGGAAACAAAGTCATCAGTATTGCTCTTCCAACCACTTTAAGCCTCAATATATTTTATATTTAAATATACCAATTATTTGTCTCTCATCATACAAGTCAGTACGTGCTAAGTATATATGCCGTAACACACATTCCTACAAATCTCAGTAGCATTCGACAGCATTTTTTTTCCTCATTTTCTTTGCGTATGTGTTGTCGCTTGGTGGAGTAGCTTAATGGAATAGGCATATTTTAAATACTGCTGTTCACCAAGCTAGGTGCACGCCAGGATTCTTAGAACTTCTCACATCTCACTCAGCAAAGCAAATCCTGTAGACTTAGCTATAAGGACAAGGAAATACAGTTCTATTGTGTTGCTGTCAATAACATCCCTGATAACTCTCACACACGGAGTTCCCTATGGTAGATCCTAAGTCATAGACTGAGTACATCTAAAGATCTGGCTTTCTGTATGTACTGGTTACTTTTTTTTTTTTTTAATCAACTTGACATAAGCTGATGTCACCTGGGAAGAGGAGAATGCCTCCAGACACTTGGCCTGTGGGCAGGTCTTCGAGGACATTTTTTTAAATCAATTATTGATGTAGGAAGGTCCAGCCTACCATGGGTGGTACCACCCCTGCAATGGCTGTCCTGGGTGGTATTAGAAAGCAGGGTGGGCAAGCCATGTGGAGCAAGCCAGTGAACATTTTTTCCCATGGTCTGTGCTTCAGTTCCTGCCTCCAAGTTCCTTCCTTGAGCTCATGACTTCCCTTCAAGATGGATTATAAACTGTAACCTGAAATAAACCCTCTCCTGACCAGGTGGCTTTGGTCATGCCATTTTATCACAGAAATCATAATAATGATAACTATGTCAACAACTACAACAACTAGGATAACGTCAGTATATGTTCTGAGTTGCACCATGCCTTCACTGCAGGTTTTGGGGATCTCAGGAGGTTGCATATGTTCCCATGGTTCTGTTCTCCCTCCATCCCCAGGCCCACAGTTATGGAACACATGACCACACCCCACGGGTCCATGGTGGGAAAGCACATATCCTTCCTGTGTGTCTTGTTCTTTCTCAGGCCAACCCTGGTTTTACAACTGCATCAGAGCAGAGTTCCTGGGAAGCTGCAGGACATCTTGCTGCTCCCTGGCAGGCCTAGGAACCCTTCCTAGGCAGACATCTTGCTCTTGTTGTGTCCAGTCCAGAAAGCACAAATTTACATCAAACTTGAGAAGTAGCCAAATTATAAGATCAGAGTTCTCAAAAGGGAGTCCTCAGGGGGACAGGAGTAGAGTCTTGACCATCCAGAAGGCCAACAGCTTATCAAGAACTAATTTGTCCACCATATATGTGGCCACCTCCATGTAGGCTTATTTTTTTCAAAACCTATCTTAATAAGGGTTCTTAAACATTTTGACCTCTCTCATAGCTCACCAATAGGTAGGGGAGGAGGGTGGCCAACAGGACAAGGGGAATGTGGATCTGTTTAGAAGCAGTTCCTGAGGGTGATTCCAATCTTCCTTTTTTTTTGCAGTCCACTAGCAAAACATCAAACATGAATCAGCAGCAGCCGCAGCTCAATCCAGAAGAAACTGTGAGGCTCTCTCAATTGGCAGGAGTTGGACGGAGTAGCAAGAAGCAGCTAGAACACCTCCAGAAGGTCTCTGGTGTGTTCCTATCTACGAAGTTATGATAAGCAAAGATGAGAGAAGGAGGCAAGGTGAGCTGATACCAGAGCGTTGTCCATCATCTGTGAGATTATACTTATCTTCCTTCTAAACATCACATGTCCTCTCAGGTGTCTGCTCTAACAAAACATCACATGCCCTTTCACCAGACGACTTCCAGAAAAACACCATGTGTCTGTTCTCAGCACAAACATTCTCTCCTAAGACAGTTTCCAGAAAAGTATCACATGACTCAATTGAGTCTTGAGTGAAACCGGAAACCGGAAACTCACTTCACCTCTGGGATAGATTTTCCAGTCCAGAACATTGCTAGGAGTTGTTGCAGTCAGATAAAATCAGCCCGAGATTTAAAATCTATTTTTCTCCCAGTTTTACTTCCTATTCACATGTAACTTTGCTGCATGTGGGTTCTTATGTTTCAGATACTCAGTAAACTTAAATATGAGGCCTATAAATCTCATTTCATGTTCTGTACAAAGCCCCTAATTCAAATGCCAGCTTCCCCCTAAAATCTCGGCTAAGTCCACTGTGGAGGCCCTGGTTGACCATGAAAGGGATGGAAAGCGGAACAATAAAGCTGTCTACACGTCTCTTCACTTGGGCCATTTCAGGAGCAAAAATTAATCCTGATCTTGGGCGAGCATCACTGCAGCTGACATGGAAGGAATGAGTGCTTTGTTACACAGCCATGACAGTGGCAGGAAGCTTACAAAAAGAGGGAAAGGTAAGGGCTGCCTTGGAGTATAGGCATTATTTGCTTAAAACAAAACAAAACAAAACAAAACAAAACAAAACAAAACAAAACAACAAGTCAGCTCCTGGCACTAATGGAATTTAAAGGTGCACGCAGACTTGCAGAGTCTCCTGGAAAATATGGGTCCTCAGGGTTCTCAGCCATCCTGGGAATCTTTCCTGCAGTTTTCTGAGGTGTCTGTGTCACTTACATTGTGACATCTTGACTGCGGGGCTTGTTTAGAGGCAGAAGAGCCTGGTTGAGCACACTGGGCCTTTGCTTGTCACTATTAACTGGCTCGCAATGACCAGTGTGGCCCTCACAGGACAAATTTTCCATCCAGGCTCACAATGACTGTGAAGTGACTCCAGCTTCGTGCTATTTTCAAACTCACTGCTGAGACCAAAGGCTTCCTCAACTTGTAATTTGTTTTATTTTTAAATAGAAGAGCCAGAAAAGCCTTTAGGTAGAATGCAAAATTTTTCAGCTTTACAATTTTTTTTTTGTGAGGCAGGAGGCTCTCATTATGTAGCCCTGGCTGTCCTGGAACTCACTATGTAGACCAGGCTGGCTTCGAACGCACAAAAAAATGCCTGCCTCCATCTCTGCCTTCCAAGTGCTGGGATCAAAGGCATACATAAGCCACTACAACCAGCCAGCTTTAGGATTTCAAAAGCCAATATAACAAAGCAGTCCTAAGCATAGGCTTTGAAACCAGATTTTCTGGGTTCACATTGCTATGTTCTGTACCTTTGAGAAATGTATTAAACTCTCTGTTTCTGATTTATGTAAAATGTGTGCAACAATCTTATCTACTTTACAAGATTATTATGAGAACTAAGTGGGTTCATATGTAGAAAGCCCTTAAAATGGTGCCAAATTGTGTTGAATACACCTAGTCATTGGTATCGCTATTATTTATACTTTCTAGGACAAGACAGACTAATCACACGGTAGTCTACCTGCTTTCCATCACACTGTTTACCTTATTTAACCCTTAAATACTAAAAACGGCTGTCTTCTGAGAGGCTCCACTCAGACTTGAGACAGAATGCAGACACCCATAGCCAAACAGTAGATGGAGCTTGGGGACTCTTATGGAAGAATAGGAGGAAAGACTGCAGCCCCTAAGGAGATAGGAACTCCATAGGAAGACCAACAGAGTCAATTAACCTGGACCCTTGGGGCTCACAAAGACTGAACCACAACCAAAGGACCTACACCGACTGGGCCTAGGCCTCCCCGCACATATGTAGCAGATGTGTATCTTGGTCTTCATGTGGGTTCTGAACAACTGGAGCAGGGGCTATCCCAAAAGTTACTGCCTGTATGTGGAATATGTTCTTCCAACTGGGCTGCCTAGTCAGGCCTCAGTGGAAGAGGATGTTCCTAGCCTCCTGGAAACTTGCTTTGACTGGGTACGGGGATACCCAGGAGGGCCTCACCCACTCAGAGAAGGGGGGATGGGAGGAAGAATTATGGAAGGGGGGCAGTGAGCAGGATGTAAAATGTATAAGTTATAATAACAATAAAACGTTAATATTGTCCGTGTGCTCATTTTTCTTGATTTGTCTATTCCATTCATCAGTACATGTTTATTGAAGACCTACTACATGCCAGCCACTGTTCTGTGCTAGGAGTAGAGCAGTAAAGACACTGGCAGAGGAAAAGCTCTTCCTTCATGAAGCTTACAGAACAGGGACACAGAGGCTGAAGATCAGAAGAGTGCACAGCTCATTAGCTCACAGACAGTAAGTTTTGTGGATGTGTATTAGGAAGGTGTGTCAGAGGACGAAGGCTGAGGAGTTATGGTCTCAAGAGGAGCAGTGAGTGACCCGCCCCCATAAGCTAAGGTGTGACTGACTGGAGAGCCAGAGGAGGTGAGGAATGAGGCTCAAACACAGCAGCAGCGCTGGGGTCCCACCAGGCTGGATGCCTAAACTCAAGGTAGACATGGGATAGGGAATCTTTGAGAGAAGCCCCAGTGATATATAAGTGTGTGACCATGTACGTGAGAGGGGCAGAGAGTAAGCAGGGCCTGTGTGGACTTGCCATTACCTTCTGTTCAGCATGGCCAGGCCACCATTATGTTAGGAAGTAGACTGATAGAGATTAGCATTGAAATATATTTTGCAGAGAGGCTGACCTGTTACAAAACTATGATTCCATATATTTCATTTGCTGTCCTTTTCATTTGTTTTACTATTTCTGGCAGAGGAGTATCTCTGGAGCCTGCCCTGCCCCACAGGCTGGTTAGAGACAGGTGTTTGACAGCATGTCAGTGTCTTTTCGAATATTTCGTGAGTGTGGAGTTCAGCACTGAGTATGGCTTCTCTGACTTCCAGAACGGCCTTTGAGGGTCCCTGATGCTGCTGTTTATATCAGCAGCTGTATGGATGCGGCAGGTTGTTGATACTTTGAGGGATTAACATTTGTAAAAGTTTCCCTGAAATTTAGTTATCATTCCTGAAGTAATACATGATTAAAGTTACAAATAACTTGAGTTTTGACATGGTATATACTTGAGATGTTAAGACTACGCTTCCCTCATATCTTGTTATAATCTCTTCATCCCAACCTTCTGCACTCCATACAGAGCAGCTGTTGATTGGCTTCCAGAATCCTCTAGAATTGTTTAATGCAACCATACAATGTATATACTGTTTGTCTGCTTTTCATATAGAATGAAAACATGTCCATTCAAATAATTTTCTTGGCTGCTCTATTTCAAACAGGTGAGCTAACCAAAACCAATCTAGTTGTTCATCAATGAGTAGGCAAATTAGGGTATAAATATACAATGAATACTATTTAGCAATGAAGAATGAGTACCTAAAACACAGGGGAAAAAATCAAAGTACTTATTATAAGTGAGAGATAACATTAGAAAATACCACAGACTAAGAAAGAAGGGGAAATTTCACTATAGACTATATGAGTCCACTTGTATAAAATTCTATGTGTGCAAAATGAAAACTACATTTACAGAAAGCAGGTCATCAGTCAACTGTGTAGTAGGAAGAAATACAGAAGGACATGAGGAAAACTTCAGGGTGGTGCATAAGGCCACTGCCTTGCTAGTGATAATGACTTCATAAGTATAAATATATATTTAAAATAAATAGCACAGTAAATATATGTGCTTTGTAGTATAAGACTTCTGTCTTAGTTAGGGTTTCCTTTGCTGTGAACAGACACCATGACCAAGGTAACTCTTATAAAGACAAACAATTAATTGGGGCTGGCTTACAGGTTCAGAGTTCAGTCCATCATCATCAAGGTAGGAGCATGGCAGTGAATAGGCAGGCATGGTGCTGGAGGAGCTGAGTTCTACATCTTGGTCTTCAGGCAGCCAGGAGGAGCAGGAATGCCAAACTGGGTGGGGTTTAAGCATAGGAGGCCTCAAAGCCCACTCCCACAGTGACACACTTCCTCCAACAAGGCCACAAATCCTAATAGTGCCACCTCCTGGGCCAAGCATATTCAAACCACCACAGGGGGGATGCACTAAAAATTTGTTTTGTGTGTACACACTCTGAATCTATTTCAACTAAAAATTTCAAAGAAGGTTTATCTAAGAAAGAGATTGGGGCTGATGCCTGAGCTCCATGAAGGGACACAAAGCTATGAACAAGGGCAGAACTCTCACACATAAGAAATAGCTAGCACAAACAAATGGGGAGAAGGCCATGGGTCTGGAGCAGATGGAAAACGAAGCTTTGTAAGAGGAAGCTGGCTCTACAGTGCTTAATGCTTTCTCCTCCAACATCATGCTGTGTTATGCAGTAGAATGGTTGTTTTGGATGTTTTAGTATTTGTTAATTACTATATTTGCTTGTCATGTGACCCATACCATGTACACACTATGTTTGTTCTCCTTGAAAGTCATCCTACACTTTTCATGCTCAAGTGAATATTTCATGTGGGGGTGAGTGTGTGTATGTGTATGTGTGTGTATGTGTATGTGTGTGTATGTGTGTGTATGTGTGTATGTGTGTGTATGTGTGTATGTGTGTGTATGCATGTGTATGTGTGTATGTGTGTATGCATGTGTGTATGCGTGTGTATGCATGTGTATGTGTGTGTATGTGTGTGCATGTGTGTATGTGTGTGTATATGTGTTTTTGGGTGTGTATGTTTATGTGTGTGTATGTGTGTGTGTATGTGGGGGGGCATGGGGGAGTGGTGGTAGCACAGGGCATTGAGTCACACTCCTGCCTCCCTGCCTTCTCTTGAATCACACTTGTGCTTCCTCCCTATCCCAGCAGAGTTCATCCCACCTTATGGGCTTCATGCTGCCTACACTCTGAATTCTGGAGGTTTTGCTCTTGACTCTCTGACAGGCAGAATATCACTTAAAAAGAAAAGTGGAGACTACTTGGTAAAGGTCTCCTAGGATAAACTAGTCCCTAAAAAATATATCACCCGTCTCTGGATGCACAGCATGTACCCCTGGATGCCAGATGTCAGTGACATGTCCTGTGGAGCTACGAGCTCAGACTCTGGGCCCAGATTGTCAGGATTCAGCTCTCAGTTAAAGCCCCAGGACTTGGGGCTTATTATTTAACCCATCTTGTTCTCTGTTTCCCTTTCTGTAAAATGGGGATGTTAACAAAACCCACTTTGTGGGCCATGACAAAAAACAAAAGAAATAACTGTGAAGTACGTGGAACAGCGCCTGCTGCATTTTTCCAGAACACTTGGAGTTTAGGCCACAGTTACTTTAAGAATTTGTGATTCCCCCAGACACTAGTCCTAAAGATGTGAGGGTCTGTCCACAGTGATGTTCTCTGGGGCCCAGACTTTTGCTGGATGTCAGCATGAGCTACAACAGCACAGAAGCAGCTCGGCACGCAGCCTGGTCATCTCTGAGTGGTATTGACTGGGCCCTCATGAGTTACCCATCTTTTTGTTTGACATTTGATTAAAATCAAGGCAGAAATGAGCTGGAGGTTAGGGTTGTGTCAGTCCTTACGTTCCTTCCACAGCATTATACTAGCACCCTGGGACCAGGGCCATAGAAAGACAATTTTTATAAGATTATCAAATAACCTTCACGGAGATAAAGAATTGGTGCATAAAGGGGTGGCACATTGTTAATTATTCTCCATTTCTACAGGGGACAGTGTTCTATAAACAAGAAAGAAGTTGGACCGCTTCCTGAGAAAGCACCATGATATTCTGGAGTGTGTCACTGGGCATGGTGGATTTTCTTACTTGAAACACAAAAGGGGCAAAGAGGGTTGTCTGTCTGGGATGATGGAGTCAGTCCTGCCTAGTGGCAATGTACAAAGAAAAATGGAGGCTGTGCTTTGGACAACGGCAGCCAACAAGTGAGTCCTGCTCTGTCCTAGAAGTCCTGGGTGCTGAGGCTGCAGAGGTGCGGCTGCAAAGACTCGGTTGTTAGGGAGCTCAGTGGATGGAGCCAAATACTCTGGGCACTACGGTACAGGAATGTTCAAGGCCAGGAAAGACAGAGAAGTTTCCTCCTACCAGATATTGGATTGTTGAGACAACCACAAGCCAGAGAGTCTGGGGCGGGGGAGGAGTGGAGAGCGGTGGGCCCCTCTCCATCAGCATCTTCAAATGAGTGAGCAGAGTCTTTCTAGTTTCTGTGGGCAATTTTAGAAGAAATGGCTCTGAGTTGACCCTTCTGCTCACCTGTCCAAGTGACGGGGTGAAGGACTGGCCTTCAGCACCTGCAAGAATTTAGAAAGAAAACAACTAAAAAAAAAAAAAGTCCACTATGAAGAATTTACTTGACTCCAAGAATTAACAGGCCCAAAAAATCCCACCCTATCAATAGAGCACATAATAGAAAGATAAAGGACACCCCTGCCTAAGTGACTGTATCTTCTTATTTACTCTTCTGTAGCAGCTCCTGCTTCTTTAAGTTTGAGTTGTATTTATTCATCCCTGCGTGGGTTTGTGCAGCCATGCACATGTGCACTCGTGTGACGATCTCAACACAGCTTGCGCGAGTCCAGCCTCGAATGCAGGTGGCCAGGCTTGGTGGCAAATGCTTTCAGCCACAGAACCATCCTACTAAGCCAGCTCAGGCTTCTGTAAGGAAGTGAGGTAGCATAGAGCAGGACTAATTACAGAGTGCCACAAATAACAACGCGATCCATTGCGGTTAGGTTTTATTACTATTGTTCCGTAGCCTCGCCATGTGAAGCCCATGGAATTCTTCCTTCCCTCCGCGCCCCCACTCCCCTTAGTCAGCTGCCACATCTGCCAGTTCAATCTTTGTATGAAGGAAGTATAACAAACTGCCTAAATTCACCATGGGACACAGGATTTCTTTTACCAAAACCTCTGAAAAGCAAGGGGATGGAGGGGTTCAGGGAACAACCCTCAGCAGCTCTGAAATACCTGGTCTCCAGAAAAATGATCTCCAAGGAAGAAAGGACAAGGAAGCGGACAGGAAGAAAGGAGTGCGGGACTCTGGGGACTCTAACTGCCTATGTGCACGTCTGATAACACAAACTGTTTCCTTGTGTTGTCCTGTTTTGCTACCAGTATTTAGTGCTGGTTCGTTTTTAAAATTCTGTTCGTAATGATTAGAAATACTTCATGCCAATGTCCCTGACACACATGGACTGCCATAAATGCTTTACTGAGGATGCTCCTAGAAAATGGAAGAGCAGTCAAAATCCCAAATGTCCTTTCCGGGATTTGCACAGCGAAAGCAGCTTCTGTTCTTGGTCCTCTGTAAGCCAAGCAATACCTAGGGGCAACTTTCCCATTGCTCTGCACAAACACGGGATTTATCTCACAGACAGACAGACAGACAGATACAGGCAGACAGACAGAACAGGCAGATGGTGCTCTGAGAACAGTGCATCAGAGCTTCTCACTTTCTTTAAAATGAATTTCAGTGACCAGCATGGTTTTCCACTCCTCTGGGAAGTTGACCACAGCCTTTCCCTCAGTCTCTCAGTTCCACCTCACCTCTTCTCACATTTTTTTCCTCTTGCAGATTTTTCAATCCTGCAATCAACAAGAAGATCCATTCTTTCTGGTCAGTACAAGTACCCCCAGCTCCAAACCAAGTCTTGATTTCATTGTCTTAAAAACGGGTGGTTTGGGAAAAACATGGATATCGGAAATATTTCATCCCACGGTGTGCGTGTGTCTGTGTGTGTGTCCATCTCTGTGCGTTTGTGTGCCTATGTGTGTCTCTGTGTTCACGTGTTTGTGACTGTCTGTCTGTCTCTATGTGTGTTTGTCTGTGTCTGTGTGGTTTCTGTGTGTGTGTGTCTGTCTGTCTGTCTGTGTCCATCTGTCTCTTTGTCATATGTTCCCTGTCTGTTGTATGTTTCTGTGTGTGTGTCTATGTTCATGTTTGTATCTCTCTCTCCCTCTGTGTATGTCTGTCTGTCTGTCTGTCTGTCTGTCTCTGTATGTGTCCATATCTGTGTGTTTATGTGCCTGTGTCTCTGTGTCTGTCTGTGTGTTTGTGTATCAGTGTGCCTGTCTCTGTGTTCATGTTTCTCTCTCTGTCTCTTTCTCTCTTCCTTACTCCCTCCCTCCCTCCTTCTGTGTGTGTGTGTGTGTGTGTGTGTGTGTGTGTGTGTGTGTTGCATGCGTGTAGGAGTAGATGTGAGGACTAGACGTTCAGTGCCAGCCCAGGCAGCGGCCTGTGGTTTCATATCTCAGTCACAGATGGGTGTCACGGGCTGTTTTGTTCTCTGTCCAGCTGCTGCTTGCAGTAACATGTGGAACCAATGTCTCCTTTGGACGGTGATGAGGCAGCACGGATGAGTCTGGAGCATCATTGCATTTGGACTCTTAGCTGGTTTTATTTCCTATTGAACCTTTAATGGAAACGCACACACAGCAAGTCAAGGCCTGTCCCTTTTCCCTTTTTTCTTCTTCTTTTTTTTTTCCTTCTTTTTTTTTTTATTTTTTTTATTTCTTCCAGGAGTGCTGATGATAAGGAAAGCGATGTCTAAATCTTCTTAATGGTGTTTATGCAAGCAGTTTCGCTTAGCTGTGGACTGCACAGCCCCCTCCCAGCTCCCCTCCCTTCCCATCGCCCTGCTAATATTGCTGCTCCGCTCCCTTCCCTGTTGGCTATTACTATGGACTACAGCAAATCTAAAACTAAATAATCCCCTTAGTGTCAAGTTTTCGGGGCTGAGCAAATAAATCTAAGGAAATGCATTATCTAGGCGGCGGCGGCGGCTGTTGTGAGGGGGGGAAGATGAAAGCTATTTTATTTTAAGGCAGAGAATAAACTGTCGAACACTTGGGGCTCAATTGTAATTTTAAGTATTGTCCTTTTATCTTACTTAACTATAGTACATGTTCTTCTCTGATGTCAATTAAAAGTTCCCCGAAGCTTCTAAAGGCCAAAATTCATAGGAGTCTAGTGAGCTATGCAAATGCCTTCATAGTTTACATATGGCTTTTTATTTAACATTTTAAAATCTTTACAATAAGTTCTGTATTTACGTTGTTTCTACCCCTCCCTCTGCCTCCTCAGACTCTTCTCCCATCCTTCCCACTCATTCTCAAATTCATAATTCATGACGTTTTCATTTCAAATTATTATTGCAGAAGTCCCTTTGGTGTGGCTTGTTGTGTGCATGCGTTTATCGCTGAGTACTTGGGATTGTATAAACTGTCTGGAGAGAACTGGTCCTCTCTCTCTTAGCAGCCATTGATTTTCTGTAGCTCTTCATCTAGGACTGGGACCCAGTGAAATTTCCCCTGTTTGTGTTGGCATGTCAACTAGTATTGTCATTATGTAGGTCTTATTTAGGCAACCATATTGTTGAGACTTCGTGGATGCAGCATCTCCCAGTATCCCACAGCATCCTGCAGCATCCTCCAGCATCCCACAGCATCCCCCAGTATACCTCAGCATCCCCCAGCATTCCCCAGCATCCCCCAGCATCCCCCAGCATCCCCCAGCATCTCCTCAGCATCCCCCAGCATTCCCCAGCATCCCCCCAGCATCCCCCAGCATTCCCCAGTATCCCCCAGCATCCCCAGCATCCCCATCTTGTCCTAAAGGCAATGTCTGGCACCAGGTTGTGTCTCTTACTCTTGCAATCCTTCTTCTGCACTTTCCCCAAAGCCCTGGATGTAGGGCTTATGTTGCAGATGTATCAGTTAGGGCTAGAGACCACAGCCTCAGTTTACCCTGCATTTTGGCCAGCTGTGGATCTCTGCAATAGTTTTTATCTGTTACAAAAAGAAGCTTTTTTTGATGGAAGTAAGAATTATGTTCATTGTGTATAAGGATAAGGATTTAGAATACAGTTAGAAATGGTACTGGTTTAAGGAAATGGCAGTAGTGGTTCTTCTCTCAAGTCTACGTCCCCTTCAGCCATCGACAATTGGCTTGGTTTACAGTTCCAGACATGAGTTCCCTTCTATTAAGTGGAGGGATGCTCAAAAAAGCCATAAGCTTATTAAAAATATATACATATTATATGACTATATCTATATATACCACATATGTGCATAATACAGTTCATATATGTATAATATATACACACACATGCACACCCACACATATGTATGTATGTGTGTATATATATATGTATATATGTGTGTATATATGTGTGTGTGTGTGTATATATATATATATTAAAGTTTAATGCATTTCCCTTAAGCCCAATTAGAAAGCTGTTGGTTACACACAAGATAAAAGTGCTACTATTACACCATTGAGGACAGTGCCAGGTCAATCATTGCTGTGGTCCACAAGCATTTCAGCTGGGTCTGACTATTGATTTCTTTGCTCCCTTAGCAGCTTGTAGCACATTGTGCTACTAGGAAAGCCAGTCCCCACAGATGAGGATTCCAGGTCAGGCCTAGCTTGATTCCTCCAGCTCCTGTGCCTAAAGTGTGTGGATCTTCAAGTTCTAGGAGACAATCAAGAGCAATGGCAATAGCCTAAATTGTTTTACGAGTCCCTTGGACTTCCCTGACCGATAACTGTAAAGGTGCTTTTCCATGACTGGCACTGGGAGTTTGGTTAAATAGTCTATGGCTTTTGAGAGGAACATTATCATCCTACATGGCACAACTCCATATATGCTTATCTAGATAGATAGTTAGATAGATAGATAGATAGATAGATAGATAGATAGATAGATAGATAGATATAGATACACACACATAGATATACATATATACATATATGTGTGTATTATACATATATACGAACTGTATTATGCACATATATGGTGTATATATATATATATGTATATAGTCCTATAATATGTATGTATTTTTTAGTAAGCTTATGGCTTCTTTGAGCATCCTTAGTGTTGCTAAGCTCACCTGCCTCTCTCTTTCTGTGTTATCGCCCTTCCCCCTCCACAGTTATAGTCCTGTCCGCCACCCTCCCCACCCCCCTACCTTCGCAGAGTTCAGACTTTCTGGTGAGAGCAGAAGCGCTGGAAACAAAATGACAGCTGCTTGGTTTCTTTTTTTCTTTCTTTCTTTCTTTCTTTTCTTTTTTTTTTTTTTTTTTGCACCTTCTCACGCTTTGGGTGGGGATGGGGCAAGAGCAAAGCCAGCAGCAGACAAGGAGATAGGAAGCGCTATTCATCTGGGAGACGTACTGTACTGGCTTCTGGGTAAAGGAACTTGCCACCCAGAGAAAGCAGTATCCACCCTGGTCACCCATATCCAGGCCAGTAGGGCCAAGGGTGACTGTCTGAGGGAGCTGCAGTGACCTTGGCTCCCAGGTTGCTTCTGGTTCCTTCTTTCTCTTGGCTTTTACCAACTTGGCTTTGACCTAAACAGCTCCCCTCCAGAGATGCCCAGCTTAGAGCTTCACAATGCTAAGCCAGGTAAGTTGTACCCAAGATGGGAGGAAGTGCTCAATGAGTGACTCCTGTCATTCATATATATATATGTGTGTGTGTGTGTGTGTGCGCGTGCGTGTCTGTGTGCATGTGTGCATGTGTGTGTGTGCGTGTGTGTGCATGCATGTGTGTCTGTGTATGTGTATATATATATATATATATATATAGTTTTATTAATTCATTCTTCATAAAGTTTAATTGAAAATTTACCTGGCTATAGACACTGGCCTGTGTTCAGCAGTTTTATTACAGTTGAAGGAGTCTTAAGTGCAGCTCATCTCCAAGGGGAGACATCGACACGAAATGTGCTCAGCTGTGACAAAGGTTATAAGACAGGCAAAGGTGATCGAGAGCAAGAGGAAAAGTCATGGAGGTTAAAAATATCTTCCTACTTATTCTTTCATTCGGCCTTTAATAAATGTTACTTCACTGTCTCGTATAAGCCGGACCTGTTCTTAAATTCCAGGAGTGCCGCCGAGAACAGAATAGACAGATTCCATATCCTCATAAGTTCATATTCTTAAAGAAAACATCAAGGAACAATGTAGGGGAAGTGTGTGCTGTGAAAACACTTGAAGTCAAAATGGAAAGAGTGGAGCAAGAAAGGAGTTCAAAGTTTTGCCAGAGTGGCATTCAGAGTTCTGAGGCAACAGAAAAGGAGAAATACACAGACATGTGGGATTAGACTGTTCCAGACATCTCAGATAAGGTCACCCCCATTGACTCCTGGGAGCTTCCCTCATCCCAGGGCTCTGGGACTTCCTAGAGATCCTCCTCCAACCCCTACCTCCCACCCCCCCCTGCATCTGCTGGCCCTCTGGGCCTTTCTTCTGTCTTTCCCCACACCATCCCCTCTCTGCTCTCTCTCCCCTCTCCCATCCAGTTTCCTTCTTCCCTTTGCCTCCCATGACAATGTTGTTCCCCCTTCTAACTGTGATTCAAGCATCCTTACTTGAACCTTCCTTCTTGTTTAACTTCTTTGGGTCTGTAGTTGGGTGTATCACTGGTATTCTGTACTTTATGGCTAATATCCACTTAACAGTGAGTCCACACCATGCATGTCCTTTAGGGGCTGGGTTACCTCATTCAGGATATTTTCTAGTTCTATCCATTTGCCTACAAAATTCACGATGCCCTTGTTGTTAATAGCTGAATGGTATTCCATTGTGTATTTGAACCACATTTTTCTATATCCCTTCTTTGGTTGAGGGACATCTAGGTTGTTTCTAGTTTCTAGCTATTATGAATAAAGCTGCTATGAACATAGTGGAGTACCTTTCCTTGTGGTACAACTGGAGTGGAGGCTCTCTCTAAAGCTGTAGCCTGATTGTGTTATCCGTTCCCCAACAGGACTGTACTGTCTGGCCTCTTTGGGAGAGTATGGGCCTAATCTGGCAGAGACTTGATGCACTAGGGTTGGGATGGGGGAGTTACCCAGGGGGCCACCCTCTCAGAGGAGAAGGGGAGGGTGATGGGGAAAGACTGTGAGGCGGAGACCAGGAAGGGGAACACTGTTTGGGATATAAATAAATAAATAAATAAAGTTCCATTTGAAGAGAGCATCCAGACAAAGGCTGTGAGGTTGAACCAGAGCCTCACACTCACAATTAAGAAGGACTGTGAAATAAATGATGACTAATTCTGTCCCAAATTTAGGTAGAAAATGATGTCGAGGTGCTTAGAGATGAACAGTGGGGAAGGGACATCGGGACATGAATGAGCCCACAGGTGTGAAGGAGCAGCCAATTCTATCAATTGCTCTGAAGCCAGTCTTCCTTGCTGGGATGTCCTGCCTCTAAAAACAGGCTTGTGTAGAGTGTTCCCAGCTCCTAAAGTTGACAGAGGTACAAAGCTATGCGCCTTTAGTGCAAACCATACTCTCCCTTTGAATTTTGACCTTCTTGGGTTAATCATGTCCCTTGGTGACGGTCCCTCTGCCTACTGGACAGTGGTAGAGAGCTGTAGTTCCCAGTCAACTGCTATCAGGAAGTATCTGGAACTCTACAGGATACTGGGCTTTCAGGTTTCAAGGTTCAGTAAGTACATGCTGGGCTTAAAATACATTTTCAGTCTCTAATGGGTTTGCTGACTTGCCGTTTCCCCACAAGCTGAGAGACATCACTATGCAGCGCGCAGAGAAGGCACCGTGCTGGACTGTGTAGCATCTGTATGAGCAAGTACATCAAGCAGCAATGCACAAGACCTATGGAGACCTTTCACCTAGTGATACATCACAGGGTAGCACTGGAGAGATCAGCAGGTCCCTCCTTGGCTGATGCCTATAGAAGTGTGATTTACCTCTCAAATTTATGGGACAATTCTACGGAGGGAATAAAGGCTCAGGATGAGGACTTTGCACTTCCTGTTTCTATGGATGTGGTGGTACACATGTACCTAACTGGACGCTTTGAAAAGATGAGGTCTTTTTTTTTAATTAGGTATTTTCCTCATTTACATTTCCAATGCTATCCCAAAAGTCCCCCATACCCACCCCCCTACTCCCCTACCCACCCACTCCCCCTTTTATGGCCCTGGCATTCCCCTGTACTGGAGCATATAAAGTTTACAAGTCCAATGGGCCTCTCTTTCCAGTGATGCCCTACTAGGCCATCTTTTGATACATATGCAGCTAGAGACAAGAGCTCCGGAGTACTGGTTAGTTCATATTGTTGTTCCACCTATAGGGTTGCAGTTCCCTTTAGTTCCTTGGGTGCTTTCTCTAGCTCCTCCATTGGGGGCCCTGTGATCCATTCAATAGCTGGACTGTGAGCATCCACTCCTGTGTTTGCTAGGCCCCGGCATAGTCTCACAAGAGACAGCTCTATCTGGGTCCTTTCAGCAACATCTTGCTAGTGTATGTAATGGTGTCAGCGTTTGGAAGCTGATCATGGGATGGATCCCTGGATATGGCAATTACTAGATGGTCCATCCTTTCATCAAAGCTCCAAATTTTGTCTCTGTAACTCCTTCCATGGGTGTTTTGTTCCCAATTCTAAGAAGGGGCAAAGTGTCCACACTTTGGTCTTCATTCTTCTTGAGTTTTATGCGTTTAGCAAATTGTATCTTATATCTTGGGTATTCTAAGTTTCTGGGCTAATATCCACTTATCAGTGAATACATATTGTGTGAGTTCCTTTGTGATTGTGTTACCTCACTCAGGATGATGCCCTCCAGGTCTAACCATTTTCCTAGGAATTTCATAAATTCAATCTTTTTAATAGCTGAGTAGTACTCCATTGTGTAAATGTATCACATTTTTTTTGTATCCATTCCTCTGTTGAGGGGCATCTGGGTTCCTTCCAGCTTCTGGCTATTATAAATAAGGCTGCTATGAACATAGTGGAGCATGTGTCCTTCTTACCGCTTGGGACATCTTCTGGATATATGCCCAGGAGAGGTATTGCGGGATCCTCCGGTAGTACTATGTCCAATTTTCTGAGAAACCGCCAGACTGATTTCCAGAGTGGTTGTACAAGCTTGTAATCCCACCAACAATGGAGGAGTGTTCCTCTTTCTCCACATCCTAGCCAGCATCTGCTGTCACCTGAATTTTTGATCTTAGCCATTCTGACTGGTGTGAGGTGGAATCTCAGGGTTGTTTTGATTTGCATTTCTCTGATGATTAAGGATGTTGAACATTTTTTCAGGTGTTTCTCAGCCATTCGGTATTCCTCAGGTGAGAATTCTTTGCTTAGCTCTGAACCCCATTTTTTAATGGGGTTATTTGATTTTATGGAGTCCACCCTCTTGAGTTCTTTATATATATTGGATATTAGTCTCCTATCTGATTTAAGATAGGTAAAGATCCTTTCCCAATCTGTTGGTGGCCTTTTTGTCTTATTGACGGTATCTTTTGCCTTGCAGAAGCTTTGCAGTTTCATGAGGTCCCATTTGTCAATCCTCGTTCTTACAGCACAAGCCATTGCTGTTCTATTCAGGAATTTTTCCCCTGTGGTTTTCCCCACTTTCTCCTCTATAAGTTTCAGTGTCTCTGGTTTTATGTGAAGTTCCTTGATCCACTTAGATTTGACATTAGTACAAGGAGATAGGAATGGATCAATTCACATTCTTCTACATGAAAATGAAGCCACAACATACCGAAACCTATGGGACACAATGAAAGCATTTCTAAGAGGGAAACTAATAGCTCTGAGTGTCTCCAAAAAGAAACTGGAGAGAGCACACACTAGCAGCTTGACAACACATCTAAAAGCTCTAGAAAAAAAGGAAGAAAATTCACCCAAGAGGAGTAGACGGCAGGAAATAATCAAACTCAGGGGTGAAATCAACCAAGTGGAAACAAGAAGAACTATTAAAAGAATTAACCAAACGCGGAGTTGGTTCTTTGAGAAAATCAACAAGATAGATAAACCCTTAGCTAGACTCACTAGAGTGCACAGGGACAACATCCTAATTAACAAAATCAGAAATGAAAAGGGAAACATAACAACAGATCCTGAAGAAGTCCAAAACACCATCAGATCCTTCTACAAAAGGCTATACTCAACAAAACTGGAAAACCTGGATGAAATGGACAAATTTCTAGACAGATACCAGGTACCAAAGTTAAATCAGGATCAAGTTAACGATCTAAACAGTCACATATCCCCTAAAGTAATAGAAGCAGTCATTAATAGTCTCCCAGCCAAAAAAAGCCCAGGACCAGATGGGTTTAGTGCAGAGTTCTACCAGACCTTCAAAGAAGATCTAATTCCAGTTCTGCACAAGCTATTCCACAAAATAGAAGTAGAGGGAACTCTACCCAACTCATTCTATGAAGCCACAATTACTCTGATACCTAAACCACAAAAAGATCCAACAAAGATAGAGAACTTCAGACCAATTTCCCTTATGAATATAGATGCAAAAATCCTCAATAAAATTCTCGCTAACCGAATCCAAGAACACATTAAAGCAATCAGCCATCCTGACCAAGTAGGTTTTATTCCAGGGATGCAGGGATGGTTTAATATACAGAAATCCATCAACGTAATCCATTATATAAACAAATTCAAAGACCAAAATCACATGATCATCTCATTAGATGCGGAAAAAGCATTTGACAAGATCCAACACCCATTCATGATAAAAGTCTTGGAAAGATCAGGAATTCAAGGCCCATACCTAAACATGATAAAAGCAATCTACAGCAAACCAGTAGCCAACATCAAAGTAAATGGAGAGAAGCTTGAAGCAATCCCACTAAAATCAGGGACTAGACAAGGCTGCCCACTTTCTTCCTACCTATTCAACATAGTACTTGAAGTCCTAGCCAGAGCAATTCGACAACAAAAGGAGATCAAGGGGATACAAATTGGAAAAGATGAAGTCAAAATATCACTTTTTGCAGATGATATGATAGTATCCACCAGAGAACTCCTAATCCTGATAAACAGCTTTGGTGAAGTAGCTGGATATAAAAATTAACTCAAACAAGTCAGTGGCCTTTCTCTATACAAAGAATAAACAGGCTGAGAAAGAAATTAGGGAAACAATACCCTTCTCAATAGTCACAAATAATATAAAATATCTTGGCGTGACTCTAACTAAGGAAGTGAAAGATCTCTATGATAAAAACTTCAAGTCTCTGAAGAAAGAAATTAAAGAAGATCTCAGAAAATGGAAAGATCTCCCATGCTCATGGATTGGCAGGATCAACATTGTCAAAATGGCTATCTTGCCAAAAGCAATCTACAGGTTCAATGCAATCCCCATCAAACTTCCAACTCAATTCTTCAATGAATTAGAAACAGCAATCTGCAAATTTATCTGGAATAACAAAAAACCTAGGATAGCAAAAACTCTTCTCAAGGATGAAAGAACCTCTGGTGGAATCACCATGCCAGACCTAAAGCTTTACTACAGAGCAATTGTGATAAAAACTGCATGGCACTGGTACAGCGATAGACAGGTAGATCAATGGAATAGAATTGAAGACCCAGAAATGAACCCACACACCTATGGTCACTTGATCTTCGACAAGGGAGCTAAAACCATCCAGTGGAAGAAAGACAGCATTTTCAACAAATGGTGCTGGCACAACTGGTTGTTATCATGTAGAAGAAAAGATGCCCTAAGAGAATGATGTGGATCAATCAGCACGTTGGCGCGCAAAGCTTGCAACTCCACAATATAACTCTGCTCTTGTAGCACATAAGCCTCCACACAAAATTCACAAAAATGTGTTGCGTTGATGTTTTTTGGTGGATTCTTAGAATGTAAATTTAACATAAATATTTAAATGTCGTCAACTATTAATTTTCCCCAAACACATTAGTCATTTGTATTTATGTTTTACTTAGCATGGTACTAATCTATCTATTCCTCATTTGTGGAGCAAAAGGGTGGACAGTTGCTGGACTGGTTAATTCAGAAACACAGGTATTCGGTTTGTAAGTTGGTTAGTGTGCCTGTGCTGATTGGAGTCATGATTGTGGGGTCACAGGTCAGGAAATCCACAATGGTTTGAAGCATCGAGTCCTCGTCAGTATCCATTGAGCCAGAACCGCCGGGAAGATTCGTTCAAGCAGTAGCTGCTTCTGCTTCCCAAATTCCAGAGTCAGGTAGAGGGGTCTTGAGAACTTGGGAGTTTTGTTTGCTTTTCCGTTGCTCATAGGCAAGATTCATCATAGCAAAAGGATAGAAGGCAAAATCAACAAAAGGAAAAAATATTTTTAAAAAGCATGAAGGGAAGTCTGCAAAGAATGAAGCAAGATGCCCAGGCATCCCCTCTCGGCAGAGTCACTGTCAGACATTTAATTCTCCCACCAGTGCATTGCAACAACTGTGAGTGAGCTTTTTGCTATCAGGGATGTCTTCCCTCTTCAACCTCACAAACTGTGAGCTAAATGAAAGCTGGAATCTTCAGAATGAGCTAACACACGCCCCTTACCTCATTGCCCATGAAGTCAGCAGCCAGTCTTGCTCTTGTACTCAGGGTTAAGGAGAGATAAAATTTGTACTCGTGAGCAGTTTTATCAGCCTTTCTTTAAAGCTTTTGCTGGTACTTGATTGAAACATGGAAGCACAAGATTTTCTTATTCTCTAGAAGTTTTTCTGCGATCACACAGACATAGTTAATTATTTGATTTCTTCAATTATTAAAGTTGTAACAAGCCTGGTCCGTGAACGTCGAGTTCTAGAAAAAGAAAGAATTCAGATGGAATAAAAATACTATCTCATTCTGTTATTTCTTTAAAAGGTTCCAAGCCCTCCACTAACATTGTTATTAATACTTTCCTATCCTGCCTCAGTTGAAATATATTGGGCCAGATAATTTTCTCAAGGCCATACAATGAAGTGAGAGCCATGAGGTTTTACAGTGTCTACCCAAGAAATATTCTATGGTGAATAAACTGCCGCGTGTGCATCATTACTCAAAGAATCTGGAGATCACTTCCCTAAGAAATAGCCATCCCATAAATTAAGAATCAATATGGACTCAACTCCCCAGAAACAGTATAAAATCCTGAAGAGAGTGACCCTCCTAAATTACCTGACTGCCCTTCCAGCCTCGCTCCCATGGCTTTCTGGAGCTTGAAGACAAACATTAGCCATTATTTCTAGTAAACTGGACTCGGGGATAGGAATTTTAAAATGTAAAAGGATACATTGTGATTCCTCCCTGAAACACAGAGAGATAGGAAGCAAAAAAGAAAACAATGGCTTGTTAGGTTTTGAAAAATAGCCCTGGCTTAGACTACAACAAAACAGTACAAATTAACCCCTGTTACCCTGAAAAGTAGAGTCACATTAAGGTTTTGGTCACTGGAATGATGTTTTGATTACTGAAGATTTGTCTCTCTTTTTTCAAAAAAGAATCTTAAAGAGGTCATGGATTTGAAGGAGAGCAAGCAGGGGGTGGATGGGATGGTTTGGAGCGAGGGAGGGGAGGGGTAGAGTGATGTCATTATAATCTTTAAAAATTAAAAACAACTATTTAAAAAGGAATCCGATTAACTCTTTCAAAATTCATTCTAGCTTAAAACACAATGCCAGAGTGATCATCTTAGAGTGTCAGTCCAGGCCTGCTGTTCCCCTCTGGATATCCAGTCAGCATTGTCCACCAGCCTGGACCTGAAGGAATGAAGTTTAGCTGGGAAGTCGGATTAGACAGGATCTGGATCGGCATGAGTCAAGGAGAAAAAGTCCTCTCTGGAGATGGCTTTCAGTGACCAGCTCTCTTTATTGGGGGTAAGCAAGGGCTATATAAACCTTGGGAAGTGAGTAGGGGTTTTCAGGGTAATTCAGTATTGTTGGTTGGTGCCCCGGTTCTGGGAATGCTTCATTTGCATGAAGAGGAATTCCAGGTTCTTGCTGGACATGTCCATATTAGGAGAGAGGAAGTTTGACCTGTAATCTGGCCAACAGACTATGTGATTACATTAAGAGTAGTGGAGGTGGGGGCTGTAAGGCTCTGTGCACTGGAACAAGCAGGCTCAGAGCAGGGAGGGAGGAGTCCCACTCCTGCTGATCTGATGAGATTTCCAGGGTTTGGACTTGTCCCAACCTCAGTCTTCCTGCAGACCAGCTCCACAACTCCCAGGGCTTTCCAGCCCCACATTAAAATTTCGAATTCTAGGTGTGTATCTAGAATCTGTAACCCCAGCACTTAGAAACGGATGTAAGAGGATTGCTGCTACTCAAGGTTGCCCTGGCTACATAGTGAATTCAAGGCCAGCCTGGGATGCTAGGGTGAGAACTCAGTTAATAAAGTGCTTCTCGGGCAAGTACAAGAACCTGGGTTAATCTCCAGAACCCAGGTCAACCCAGAGCAGGGAAGGTGACCTCACTGCCAGGTAGTTTAGCTCACTTGATTAGAGGCAGACACTACCTCAAAAAAGGGGTGGCCAGTGCCTGGAGAATAACACCCAGACTTGCCCTCTGTCGGGGATAAGATGCACCCTCAGACAGCTAGCATTTTTCACCTGAGCTCCCAAGTGCCCAGCTGATCACTGAGATGAGGCTTGTTGTTTTTCTTTACAATAAAGTAACCGGGATAAGACAGGCCTCAGAGGAGAAACGCGGAGACTTCAGTACTGAAGAAGGACAGAAACTTCCTATGACGTACAGAAACTTTCCTTTGGAGTCACAAGTTACATCTGTTGCGAAGACCCTTTAGTAATACCCCAAATCTTTAAGTCTCGTTTTCTTTTTTCCCGAAAATGTTAAGATCTTTTCTCTTGAAGCCACAGCAAAAGCACGGAGATTTGAAGTAAGGGTACAAGGGCAGCGCGAGTTCTGGGCCTGACCTAACAGATTAACAAGTCGAGCACCACGCGCATCCAAAACTTTCCCACTGCAGACATGACTAGTCAATCAAAGAACTCTTTCTTGCTACCCACAGAATACTCTCTCAGTCCTCTCAACAAGAGGCTTTAGATGGGCCCTGTCTTGTTTGTTTATTTGGCATTGAATGCCTGTGACATGTATATATGTTTGTTTATGTGCGAGTGAGTATGCAGGAATGTGTGTAGACCCTAACTTAATTTTGGGTACCAATATACTGAGGCATGGTTTTCCTTTGAACCCAGAGGTCAGTCACCAATTTTCTCAGCTTGCTCTGGGGGCATTCCCATCTTCCATTTTCTAAGAACTGAGATTTTCATCCATCTGCCACACCAATCCAACATTTATTTAGGTGCTAGGGATCTGAACCCCAACTCAAGCATTTTACCAGCTCGAGGCCCCCATTCCAAGTTAATAGGTACATATGATGACTGGGCATTCAAAATATGGAGAGTTTTAGTTGAACTGTAAAACACCGTGGATTCTGAAGACTAATATAGAATAATGTAAAATGATTCATTAATAATTTTAAATACTGACTGAATATCAGGATAATAAGAGTTTGTATATTTTGGGCCACATAAGATATTTTTAAACTGATTTTGCCACAGTGTCTTTATATACCTCTTTTCAATGTGACAGGAAGAAAATCCCTTCAAGTTGCCTTGTGATTGCGCAGGACAGCCCTGTTTGGACAGCCACCAACAGGAAGGTGGTATCAGCACAAACATGGAACTTCCAGTCACCATGACAAGTTGAACAGCCCTGTCACATTTCTCAGATACGGGTGGAAATCAAGTTCTTCTACCTTAATTTAAAATAAAATGATTCTTTTGAGAATATTTAAACTTAAATTGCAAACTACTTAAACTTTTTTTTAATGTAATTGAAAGATAACAGAGAGAAAAAAACTAACTCTGTAGATTGGGAGCTCAAGCCATAGATTTGATGGGCAATGGAAAGACCGTGAATGGGAAGGGAGGCATTTGGTGAAGATTTCATTCTTCATCAGTTATAAAGGTCAAGATGGCCAAGGGGCCTCCCTAAACTCACACAGGGCTCTGGGAGTCTGGACCCTACTTTCACCATCACTTCTTTTGCCATCCCCAGAGTGCGTGGTTATGTTGACCAGTCAAAAATCTTATTGATGGTTCTGTAACTACTATACTTTCCCTGTGGCTCTTGTTTCGCCATCCTGCAGCTCTTTTATTCCCCTTACTCCTTCCAAGGGACTCAACAGCATTCATCTCTCCCGTACCTCTATTCTCTTCCTCCTCTCTAGTCATAACAAGAAAACAAAGTTCACATAAATGTCTCCCCATTGAGCTCAGAGGTAGAACATCAGGCATGTACCCAGCTCCTGTCTTTCGCATTGACCACTCAGCATGAAAGTGGTCAGGATCTATGTCATGCCTTAGCTTCCCCCCATCCATCTGGGTAGTCCCACGGATAACCACTAAGGACCAGATGTGGTATTTCCACGAATTCTGTTGACAACAACTGTATCACAAAATGTCCTCTGGCATGAACTTCCTGTTACAGAGTTGTGTTGCTATTACATGAAACTTTTTATGGTCACATCTTAAAACAGTTTAGGACAAATTGGGGTCAGTTCAGGCTTTCTAATGTTTTCTTTTTCCCAATATCATTCCATGAAGACCTGGAGACCTAAAGATGCCCAGAGTCACAGGCTATTTCCCTCGTCTTGTTTCCTTTTAGACTAATTCTGGAGGAGGGTTCCCTTCTATGCCAAAGAAGACTCTATAGGTTTGGCAAGAGACACTTGTAACAGTATCAGCTGGGGCTCAGAAATAGAGTTAGGAGTAAGGGGCAACTTTCTTTTAAAGGAACAAAGCTGAGGTATTTTTTAAGATGCTGATTTAGTGGGTTATTGAAAATGCTGCCCACATAGCCTTTTAACCCTCAAAGATATCAGATAACTTTTTTCTTGCAGTGAGATGAAGTGGCTGTCATTATCTCCGAAGGTCTGTATCATATTGGAATCTGTCAGTGCAGGTCAGGGAGTCCGCGGTGCTCTGGGCCCAGCTCAGGGACTGAATTACATTTCCCGGGCACAATGGCTGCAGAATGGGTGGGTGCTTTGTCATTTAAACTGCATAAAGAGGCAGAAATTGATTTTTATTGTGGATCTTCATATCTAATAAAGCTCCAAGGGGCTCTTTTCTTCTCCGATTGAATAGCCATTGAATGCTTTCAATCTAGGTCTGTGTTTCATGCCTAAACTGAATAGCAGAAAGGCAGAAAATAGATGAGGGAAAAGAGGCCAAGTCACTTTCCAGATTGAAAAGGATATGGCAGAGAAATAAATAAAAAAATAAAATAAAATAAGACTATTTGGAAATGCATTTAAGTGGAGAAGGGAACTTTCTTAATGCTCCCGGGGAAATTGCTTTCCAAGGGATGTGTGCATGTGCGTGTGTGTCCGCACACACGTGCAAATCCACTTGTGGGTGCGTGTAGGCAATTGGAGTACTTTGTGTGCACATGTAAAAAAAAAGTCTATTTATGTTCAACTGGGCCAGAGATAAAGTACTAACCATAAATGTACCTCTTGAAACCCACCCTGCCTGTCCTCACAGCCTTGACCCAAAGAAACAGCAAGATGGAGCTTGAGGGTAAAGGTTACAGAGTTGGGTAGCAGGTCTTATGGGAAATGGACACATTGTCCTTGTCCCTTGTATGGAGGCTTTGCAGGATATCAAGTCTCAGATTCTCTTCTGTTCATGAAGCCAGGAAACTTCTCAATTTAACAATCTACAAGAAAATTAATTTTTTTCTAGACACTGCTACCTTCTGAATGCTGACTTCCATAACCAAAAACAATGCCTCTGATGACTCACAATTACAGATGGTCTCTGAGTTCTCACCCCAGCCAGTCTCCTAAAAGCAGCCTGATTCTTCACAACTGTATATTTGTGCTGTCAGCCACCAACCTAAATAAGCATACATCCAACATAAGGGTAGACAATACCTTCTCTAGCCACTGACCTACACCAAGATCTAGTCCTCTCTGGTCAAAGTGTGCACACTTCTAATGTTTGTCTTTCCAGGATCTAGTCTACCTGCTCCTGGCATGGGCCAAGGATCTCCCTCCTCAGTTCACAGGCCTGCGTGGAATCTCTCCCTGTCATTAGCCTTGAACATATAGATAGATTGTTATTTCTTCCAGCTACCTTAATGACTGCTATGAAATTAGAGACAAGACATAAACTCATCCAATCAGATTCACACCTTTTTTTTTTTTCACAACACAGAAGAAAATCATTTGCTTTGATCTTGGACTGGAGTCTCGGAAGCTTACTGCTGCCATCAAGTTGACTGCATGAGAGAAAGCCTCCCCCCAAAATAGAGGCAGATACAGTGGAGAGAGGTAGTTGACTGAGAGCTGGAACAAGATCAAAACTCTTGCTAATCTGTGTGTCTGTTTTCATCACATTCAATTTAGTTTGCTTTGCCTTTTGTTCTTTGAAAGAAAAAAATAACACATGCATAGCCAATGACTATAAAATGGTTTTCTTAAATCTGTTTAGAAAGTCCTTTCACATATATAATCTTGTTTAATGTAATCATTTGAGTATTTTAATGAAGCAGAATCTTTCTTCCTAAAGATTACTCAGCAAATCTCTAAATAAAGACCCCACACTTCACAAATGGAAAAGCTGGAATGTTTAAAAGTTGTGACATCACAACTTGGAACACCAACAATCAGTATTTCTAAAAACAAATGCTGCCTATTGCCCCAGACTACCCCTTGCTCTTGTGGGCTCTATCTCAGATGGTCAGTCCTACCTGCCTACTGAAGGGCCCAAAGAAGCTCAACAGCAAATGAGACTCCCTGCTTGGGTCATTGTCTTAGTTAGGGTTTTACTGCTGTGAACAGACACCATGACCAAGGCAAGTCTTATCAAGGACAACATTTTACTGGGACTGGCTTACAGGTTCATTATCATCAAGGGGGAAACATGGCAGCATCCAGGCAGGCATGGTGCAGTAGGAGCTGAGAGTTCTACATTTTCATCTGAAGGCTGCTAGCAGAATACTAGCTTCCAGGCAGCTAAGATGAGGGTCTGAAAACTTCCACCCACAGTGACACACCTACTCCAACAGGGCCACAACTTCTAATAGTGCCACTCCCTGGACTAAGCATATTCCAACCATCACAGTCATCATCCATCTTTAAGGGGCTGGAAGCTCCCTGGGTTCTGCCTCTGTAAACACGATTTTCTTCATGGCTAGCCATTATCCTCCGTCCTTCCATTTCAAGGGGAGCTCAGGTCTGCTGTCCTCTCCATGCCCCTCACCTTGCTCTGTGTTCCTCACAGCTATCAGGGAAGGTTTCTGATGGTACCTGAGGTTGCTAGAATAACACAAGCTTTTAAATGCTTTCATGACTCTTCTGTCCCCTGCCTGTGTCCTGTGCTTCCTCACCACCTCTTATTACTCTTTTAGTCTCCTTTCTAGATTGCTTATAATTTTAAAGGCTCCTGAACTTCTTACTTATTCTCTGCAATTACATCAAAGGGATTTGTGTGCTTTATACTCATGACTTCAGTAAATCAGTATCCCCAAAGTCTCATGTCATTGAGTTAATTATTAATAAGTTACAATGCTCTGTATAAAGTTGATGACCAATCTCCAACCTCATGAGTGAGCTCCACTCTTGTCCACACCAACTCACCTGGCTATGTCTATATAAATCCACACAGGATGTGTTTGACTCAGGCTCTCTAGGAGGAACAGAACTAAGTGGATGGATAAACACAAAAAGTTATCAAAAGCACTTTTAAAATAATAGTGAAATCCACATCACACCTAAACAGAAGAGAACCTGGTCCTCGGTCTTTGAAGTCAGGCGTATCTACAGTCGGAGTTGTCCCAGAATAGCTCTCAATGGGGTCATTGACTGGTAGTTACTCAGTCCACAAGGTTGGGTATCTCAGCAAGGCTGATGCTCGAGTACCAGAAAGTCCCCAAGGAGCCACTGGTTCCTAAATCCTCTATGAAACCTTAGAAATGATGGTTCTGCTGTCAGCGAACAGTTCAGTAGCAGTGGGACAAATCAACTGGCTGGCTAAAGGGCAGGCCAAATGAGCCAAAGGCTGAAAGAAACTTCCTTCTGAAATACCTCCTTCAAAATCCTCTGCTGCTACATGAAGATGCCGCCTGCAATGTAGGATGGGTCTTCTCGCATCAACCAGAGCCAACAGAGCCATTTTTCAGGTGAGGCTTCCTACTCAGGTGATCCTAAATTGACAATAACATTCACCAGAATAGATTGCCACCCAGGTGACAGACAAGGAGAATGGAGCCTACTCCAAGGAGTGGAGCTGCCCTGTCTCCTGAACACCCTGTCTCAGAGTCTAGATAACCAACCCAGATTCTAGAAAATGCCAGGTAAGGCATTTCCTGGAGCCACACTGTTTATAGAACCAGGCTCAGCAGTCTGCTCATAACTAGCCGCTTCTAATTTTCAAGTTAACCAGGTCTGTGGCACTCTTCCTGAATAGCTTCTGCATGCAGAGTCCATGAGCAAGGATAGCTAATGCTCCCTAATTCTCCCTGTCCTGGCCAGGAAATAATACTCTAAACCGTTAGCACGTCCTTTCCTGCAGGTGTGTGTGTGTGCCTGCACACCTGTGTGTGAGCTCACACAGAATGCTTCATCTCTACTCTCTCAGGTTTCCCTCCTCTATGCACTGTCTGCTGACATGGTTCTAATTTAAGTGGCTTGTAGAGAAATTGAGAATATCAATATGCAAGGCAGACATTCTCTTCTGTTTTCCCCCTGCTCTCTTCCTTAAATTTTCTAGCACTTCTCCCATGTTAGTACTCTTTAATTTTACTGAACTTTTTTTCCTTAAGGGTGCAGGGAATTGAAGACACACTTGACTCCATCTGTGTGGGTCTGTATTTGAAGCCACATAATGTAAGTAATAGAAGTGGAAGATAATTGCAAACTGTTCTTGATTTTACTAGTGTTTTATTAACAGATCTGCCTTAATCCAGGATTAAAACTGAGTGAGATTAGAGGATTTCTCTCATCTGCAGCTTGGAGCGAGAGACATATGTAATAAATGTGCCTCCCTGCTTGACATAAAACCATCATCTTGTTACATTCACGGCAGCACTAAGTGCAGGCAGCTTCCACCTCTCCTGCAGTGTACATGTTCAGTAACAAGCAGGAGAGACGGTCTAGGCCTTCCTATTCCTGTCAGGATGAAGACCACACGCTCTTAGCTCTGCGTTGAATTGAACATTTATCCTGACATTACATCAAGGGCCATGTCATTCCAGGAAAACAAGCGCTGACCAGAATAGGAAGTGTCCTCAGCTATTGATTAGAGAAACACTAACAAGGAGAAAGGTCACAAGCCCAGCATTCACGGGGGCTCTTCAATGGCTTCCTTTCTTCAGCACCAAGGTCTCTGGATGCACTTGTGGGCTGGACCAACTGCCACTGTGGAAAAAGTCCTTTTCATCTGAAAGATGATAGATTCAAGAGGGCCTCTCTTTGTGAGCAGCAGGAAGCAGCATCATATCCATAGGCAAAGAATTAACTTACTACTGAAAATCAGGAGAAATGGCATGCCAATCAGAAGTCACTAATGCAAGGCAAGGCAAGGCAAGCTGGGTGATCCTGCTGCTCAGAGGCTGTGCGTACAGCCACTCTCCTGCCTCAATCTCAACTCAAACCTTCTTGGAAAGACATGTTCTTCTGTGTCCATTTCCCCAGACAATCCACTTTGTCTCTTTTGATTCTATTTCTATGTCCGTATATAGAGTAACCACCTGCATGGTAAATTCATCAGGATTAAAAACATCTTCATTTATTTATAAAAATGGCAGGGGTGAGAAAGTGATTGAGCAATTGTTTCTGGTAACTTCAGAAGACAAGAGAAGGCATATCAAATTTGTATGGCCCACTGACTATTAAGCTTGAAACTCAGTGTGTGCTAATTTTAAAAGCACGAAAACAGAATGTTGCGAAACCATCGGATAGAATGCAGACAGACAGACAAGCCTCACTGTGCTATCACATGGCAGAGCTGTGCTGAACAAGGTGGGAGAAAGAGGAGATACTCTGGGAAGAAGGTCTTAACTACATCTTAAGACTAAAGACAAAAAGAATTCTGCACATAGAGTGTGCTCTAGATGATAAACATAGTTTTATAAATGTATAGATTAGCAATCCTGAAGCTGTGTATGTATGTGAGAGCCAAATAAAAGAAAGAAAGAAAAAAGAAAGGAAGGAAGGAAGAAGAAGAGGGAAGAAAGAAAGAAAGAAAGAAAGAAAGAAAGAAAGAAAGAAAGAAAGAAAGGAAGGAAGGAAGAAAGAGAGAGAGAGAAAGAAAGAAAGAAAGAAAGAAAGAAAGAAAGAAAGAAAGAAAGAAAGAAAGAAAGAAAGAAAAAGGAGCCTTTGTCTTTCACTGCCAGAGAAAAGAATTACAAGTAAGCAAAGGAGAAAGATTGTTAATAAATCCTGTAGCGTTAGATTGAAGTGAAGGATATAAATTGAATTCCTAATTTGGGGGAGAAAGAGAAGGGAGTGGGGTCTAGCTTTGTTCACCAAATAGCCCTAGAGGCAGCAATACCTGGCCAGCAAGCGACAAGCTCGCCCACTGCCGAGAATTTGGTTTCCAAATATGAGTCTCTCAGACACTAAACTTTCTAAGGGACGAAAGTGACATTTTGGCTGAGGGAAAGACATTGAAAAATGTGTGCAGAGTGTCTTATTATCTCAGAAAGTAAGAAAATAATCAAAAGAAAAACAAACAAACAAACAAACAAACAATCCAAAGGATAGAGTCATGTCAAAGAACCATGGAACCAGTCAAAAGGAGCTTCCATGACCAAAGCTGTAACACTGTGAGTAACAACATTTACAATATTGCTATTAGATTATAATCTCCCAAATAAATTAATGCCCCAAAGTCTCTGTTACTACAAAGCACAGAATGGGTAAATAAAACAAGAGCCGGGCTTCCCTTTCATAAGGATTCCCAGTAATACTTACAGAAGCATCATTCTCTTCAAGCTAGAGCTCTATCTTGCTCTCCAGGACTCAGGCTGGACGTATCCCAAAAAGACAGAGAGGGAAAAACAATGAGTTCATGGTAACTACCCTAGGGGAGACAACAGCCTCAATAATCCAGAGGTGAATATTGATGTCCTGATATCCCTAAGAGGGAATAAAACCCCAAACCCTTAACTCTAACTCTATTTTTAAAAAAGAACAATGGGAAAACCAGGCAAACAAAACAAAACAAAACAAAACAAAAAACAAAAAACCACCAAAGTCATGAAACAGAGATATGTAAACCAAATACATGGAAACTCTAGATTAGGTCTTGAAACCAGCAGGAGGCTATGAGTGGAAAATGGTGGCTGATGAACAAGGCCCTTAGTCAGCCGACCAGACTTTTTTGCTTCTTCGTTTTGACAGATTTACTATGCTTCTGTTATATGTAGCGATGACCAGAAGTAGTAAATTGGGATATATTGGAAATGCTATGCTGTCTTTGTAATGGTTGTACTGACCTAAAACTATTCCAAAATGAAAATAAGGCAAAATTAGTTATCGCCTGAGAGTCTTGGATACATTATTCTCATTTTTAAAGAAGAAAACTGTGACTTACTCAAAAGAGAAAATGGAAGTTAAAGAGGTGCGGCATTCACTACGCAGTCTGTCTCAGAGGGGCAGGCTGTCTTTCTTCATCTCCACTTGTTTCACATTCCCTGGTTTGTTTCCATAATAATTAAGATATTATCCAAGAAAATATAAAACTGAGCTTTGGACAGAGAAGCGGGAGCGGGTGGGTAGGGGAGCAGGGCAGAGGGAGGGTATAGGGAACTTTCAGGATAGCATTTGAAATGTATATAAAGAAAATATCTATTAAAAATAAATTAAAAAATAAAAAAGATATAGATAGATAGATAGATAGATAGATAGATGATAGATAGATAGATAGATAGATAGATAGATAGATAGATAGATAGATAGATATATTTGGAGGGAGGATTTGGGCAGTGTCTCTCCAGACAACCTTGAAGTTCAGAGATTCAGAAATAGCAGAAATGAATCCTGGCTGAAGTAATTTTCAGTACCTGAATTCGGGCCCTCGCTTGAGCCTGCCTGGGCTGAGAGAGTGACACCTGGAGCGAGTAGGAAAAGCAAACACACAGCTTGAGAAAAATCCATCACATGAAAGCTCAGCTCAGACTCTGAGTTCATCTTGGAAGGCTGGTCTGGGAAGTAATTTGGATATCTACCTCTGTGCAGACTGTCCTGGTCTCATTTGAGCTGAAACACACCAGCCACAGATGACAGATAGACACACGGAAGGCTCAGCTACAACAGGTGGCTCCAGGTAGACAATCTGCTGTTTTGTGGTTGTCACTTGAGCAACTTCTGATAAACGCCACTGCCGATGAAGCCTGACACAGATACATGAGGTGCCTTCTGCCAATCCCAGTGCCAAAGTGTCAAGAGAAGCATGTCATCTGTGTCAGGACAGCATTAAGCAAATTAATGTCCAGGAGCTTTTGGATAATGGTTTTTCTTTCTTTTTTTTTTTTTCAAAAGCAGAGAATTTATTTTTCAATCATGGTTATAGAGAAGCATGATGATCGAATACAGAACGGGTCTCTGCTAAGACACACAGCGTCAGCTGGCTTCTGCTCATCCTTCATGCTGTATTCCATATTCCTGAACTAGGGGGAGAGCTCCAGGGGATATCTTCCCTCACAATCCATTGCTGTGTAGAGGGGAGGCACACAGTTTGTGAATACCTACTGTGCCAGGGCTCGCTGAATGGTGGCTGGTGGAGGAGTGGCACCAGAGGACAGAAAGGTGCCAACGTTTATCCTTGTCTCTGATCACTCGGGGAAAGGAGTGGTCTCAAGACTGACACAGTAGTTCTAAGGAGTTGTCTTGTTAAAACCTTTGTCCTTTATGGCTTCTTCTCAGGACAACCAAGACATCTTCTCCAAAGCATACATTAAATCATGCCTGCCCTGTGTTTGAAGCTCTCCAGTGGCTTTGAATACAACCAGATTGATATCACAGTTCACAACCTACAAAGCTCCCATGATCTGGCTCCTGTCCCCCTTTTACCTGGCTCCTCCCTTCCTCCTTGCACACCATCCCCCTTGGCTTCTTGGCCATTCTAATATGTGACATCCCTTTCTACCAGGATAGTTTGTACTTATTCCTTGCTCCTGAGATGGTCTTCTATTAGAATTTTCTGTGGTTCATTTCTTCATTAATTTGCTCCTGACCCCTTATCTCAGTGACAAAACAAAACAAAACAAAACAACTCTACCATCACCTCCATCACTTGCTATGCTTCCTGGCCTTCATTTTAACAGCCCCATGGGTTTCCATGTACCTGACTTGGTGGTCCAGGACTTTATATGGTGCCTAATCATCACCAGGGCTTCTCAGAGGCATACATGTCCATGTAGCTCCAAGTACAATTAGTTATGTGATTAGCTTTCATCAGTGAGCTTCCTCAGTGATGTGAACCATCTCGAGATGGGAACATTATGAGATGGTATGTGATTCACCATGTCCTTCTCCCTGCTGTGATGATCAGAAAGACAGGTGTCAAGCAGCTTGCACTGGACTTAGGCCACAGAGACATAATGTTTTGTTGTTTTAAACCTGGGTGCTTTGTCTATTAGGTGGCATAACAACTATTCTAACATAGAGGGTAGACAAATAAATGAAGGAATTATGATACCATGTAGTCATATGAGCAATTCAAGCATGTGGCATGTTTCTCAGCCAGCCACAATCACAACTACCTCAGATTCTCCCATAACCAACAGTATGGGAAGACGGGAGCCAAGGTCCATAGAATTAGCCCCAAAAGGGGGCTGCACGGGAAAGTAATGTTACATGTCCAGGCTCATACTCCACAGTCAGGGCCCACACAGTACATGCTTCCTTTCTGATAAGTTCTTGCTGGGAAATCAACTAAGGAAGATGGAACATAAAATGATCTCACACATGAACATACGTGTAAGGCTTGTCTGCCAACATGGCATGTTTGTAGCAAACATGGAAAAAACAAGTGAAGATATGTGCTTTCAAAACAACCAATGGCTAAAATAATTTGAATCCGAATGAGACCACAGATGGACGAAGGGCGAGTGAGCAAGAGCCAAGTCACAGCCACTAAGGAGCATTCACATTGTTCCTGTTCGTTATTTTCAAGGTTATCATTTTTTGCCCAGACTTTTAATCTCAGAAGGTAAATGCCCACTCTCAGAGGTTACAGGGCTTCTTATCCTCCTCGCCCCAACCCTGCTTGGATTTCCTTTAGAAATGTTTCACTTTTTTTTTTTTCAGGAAAAAAATACTGTAAAAGACTAAGTTGATTTATATGATTCATTGATATTAAAATGAAATTTTAAATTATCATGCAGTTCAGATGACGCAGAGTGGGTGATAATAAATAAGGTTAAAAGAAGGATGGCAGATCTTTTTTCACGGTTTTTATTTTTTCCCCTTTCTGTTGTTTATAAAAGCCTTCTCAGAAGATTAAAAATAATATTTCTTTCCCTATTGATTTTTTTCTTTTCCCATTTGGCAAACATTAATTTATTTCCTGTGTTTCTAATGGAGCTGACAGTAATACAGCTTTATTTATTTATTTAATCCTCTGGACACTGTCATCGCTGATGACAGCCAACAGTAGAAGGGCAAGGGCCAGCCAGCTCCTGAGAGAACAGGATGCCTTGGGGCAACAGTCTATAACCTAGTCTCTGAGCTTCTCCAAGTTTGTTTGGGGAGAGGCTTGTAGTTTCTGCCACCTAATATTCAACAGATTTTTTAGCCCACTCAACTAAGCTGTACAGAACGTACTAGAACCAGTGCAGGGCCCTACACATGTGATGTCCTCTATTTGGGCACTTCCTTTTCCTCCCTCCACATGAGTCTTAGCTCAAATCCTATCTGATTTCTTTTTCCTAAGGTAACAGCTCAGTCATATTGATTGCTAGTGTATTCACCATGTTTTTGGTATTCTAGACCCCAGACTAATGTTAGAGAGGTGTTTCTCAACCTGTGAGTTGCAACTCCTTTGGGGGTCGTCTAAAAGAGGCACAAAGGCTCCTAGATACTGTTGTTCAGCACAAAAACACAAAGCCTCAAGTTCTGCAGGATAGCAGGAGCAGCTTTAGCCAGGAATTTCCAGTGTCACCAAGCTGTTTGTCTCTCATAATCAGTGACAAGAAAATGGTTATAAGTTATGTCAAGGTACTGCAAAAGTTAAAGAAGGGCTCTTATCACTTCTAACCTCAATGTGCTTTTTATCTTTTCTTAGAGAAAACTGAGTAATTTTGCATAGTATTAGACTTCAGGATATGTTCTCCCTCAAACAGAGTCCTGTGTAGTGAAAAATTTGATCTCCAAAGGTCCTTACTGGGAAGATGTGAGATTCATATATCTTGACTTTGACAGTGGCATTCTGTCCATGGAGCCTCCTAAGGAATCTAGGTATTAGAGAAGGCATTTGCATTCTCTAATGAGGATTTTTTAGTGTAAAGGTTCTTAGGGAAAGAAGTCAATGGGCAATCTGACCCAGGTGGATTCCTGAGATGTTGTCTGCTGTCCTGCTGTTATAAGGTGGTGAGAAAGGAAGGCCAGTGAAGGAACTACCTATAAGATGTTAAGTTCACGACAGGATGGCCAATGCTCTAGACTTGATGATCAAGTAGATACTCAAATAGATGCAGGGGGTCTCTTCCCCTCCTAAGACCACTCCAAGCTCATCTGCTACATCTGCTGCCAAAGAATTTGACTTTCAGATGCTGACATAATGTTTTCTCAGTAATCATTCTTTCTATTTCATTAAAGCTCATTCTAAGAATTCCCTTTGAAATGCAGGCTTGGTGTCTCATTGACAGTCTGATTTCTTAGAAGCCATGTATATTTGTCTAGAAAAGAATATATGAGTGGATACACTGTGTGATTTCACTGTGCAGTCATGCCAACAGTTGGACAGTCAGTTGCTGCTACAGAGTGGCATCTCTCAAGGCCCAAAGGTAACATCAGACCACAACAAAACCTAACAAAACCAGGAATTATGTTTTGATATCTGGGGAAATGTAATCGGCAATAGGGTCTGAAGTTGTGGGAGTATGAAAGGATCAATGTGACTGTAGATGATTAGAAAAGAAAAATAATCACAGGTGAGTGAATCAGAGTTACTGGTATAGATATAGACAGATTATGTAGGGTCTTGTCTGTGTCTATATGGTAGGCTGGCTGCCTAAGAATTATTTGATGAACTTGCCAAATGTGGAAACTGAAAATCTCTGTCTTCAGGCAGGTCTACATTCAACAAGTCTAGATTACACAAGGGATTCTGACCTGCATCCTGGTCTAAGAACCATTGTCTCAAGGAATGTCACTGTTCACCTAGAATGACTAACACAACTACAGACACAGAAATGCAAAATAATCAAATGCTACAAGCACAATTTGCAAATACAATCCATTTTAATAAAGTAAAGGGCCAAGAAGAGAGTTCTAAAAAGTGAGCAAGGAAGATGTTGTCCACATGTAAAATTTAGAAATCCATGATCTTATTTCTGTCCCTGAAGATCATTGAATTGACAGAAACTCATCAGAGTGTCGTCATGCAAACATTAGTACCAGGGAATTACACAGATAATACACTCCCTGTCGAGTAACTAGGCTAGCTCACTCAGAAATGACTCCTTCAACTTCAATGGCGGTTACACATCCAGTTTCATCCTGTATGGTGATTGACTATTGTATATTCTTTCTAAAACTACCTATTAAGCATTTATTGCCCATTAAATGTACCAGGGTTAAGAAGTGAGTTAGAATATGAACTAACCAATACCCCCCCCCCCCCGGAGCTCATGTCTCTAGCTGCATATGAATCAGAAGATGGCCTAATCGGCGATCAGTGGAAAGAGAGGCCCATTGGTCATGCAAACTTTATATGCCTCAGTACAGGGGAACGCCAAGACCAAGAAGTGGGAGTGAGTGGGTAGGGGAGTGGGTGGGGGAGCGTGGGGGGGACTTTTGGGATAGCATTGGAAATGTAAATGAAATAAATACCCAATAAAAATATGAAAAAAGTGAGTTAGACAGAAAATTTATACAATAAACAAATAAATAATACATTACATAATACAGTGGGCTCTGGAGAAAAATATCAAAACAAAAAAAATAAGGCATTTTTATAAAGACCTTGAACATTTTAGTGAAGGGATTAAGGCTGGGCCACATTGACAGGTGATATGTGAGCACAATGGATACTTCTAAAACACAACTCTTGCAACTAAGGCTCAGAGAACATGGCAGACAGAGCTGAAAGACCAGGAAGAGTGTAAGAGCTGAAAGACCAGGAAGTCGGCTGTGAGATCCTGTATCCTAGAAATGGCCCATAATATCTCAACAATATGGTTGTCAAAATAGTATGTGAACAAACACCAAAAGACAGGTTAAGATGGGATGAAGAAATATCATGGGGCCCCACCCTTTATATAAAACTTCCTTAACCTAAAGAAAGAGATGCCCATGAACATACAAGAAGCCCACAGAACTCCAAATAGACTGGACCAGAAAAGAAATTCCTCCCATCACATAATAAAACACCAAATGCATTAAATAAAGAATATTAAAAGAAGTAAGGGGAAAAGGTCAAGTAACATATAAAGGCAGACCTATCAGAATTACACCAGACTTCTCACCAGAGACTATGAAAGACAGTCTGGGCAGATGTCATACAGACCCTAAGAGAACATAAATGCCAGCCCAGACTACTATACTCAGCAAAACTCTCAATTACCATAGATGGAGAAGCCAAGATATTCCGTGACAAATTTACACAATATCTTTCTGCATATCCAGCCCTACAAAGGATAATAGATGGAAACACCAACACAAGGAAGGAAACTACACCCTAGAAAAAGCAAGAAAGTAATCTTTCAACAAACCTAAAGAATATAGCCACATGAGCAGAATTTCAACTCTAACAACAAAAATAACAGAAAGTAACAACCACTTTTCCTTAATAGTTCTTAACATCAATGGAGTCAATTCCCTGATAAAAAGACATAGACTAACAGACTGGCTATGTAAACAGGACCCAACATTTTGCTGTATACATGAAACCCACCTCAGGGACAAAGACAGACACTACCTCAGAGTAAAAGGCTGGAAAACAATTTTCCAAGCAAATGGTCCCAAGAAACAAGCTGGAATAGCCATTCTAATATCAAATAAAATCGACTTTCAACCAAAAATTATAAAAAGGATAAGGAAAGACACTTCATACTGGTCAAAGGAAAAAATCTACCAAGATGAACTCTCAATTCTGACCATCTATGCTCCAAATGCAAGGGAACCCACATTCATAAAAGAAACTTTACTAAATCTCAAAGCACACATCACACCCCACACAATTACAATGGGAGACTTTAACATACCACCCTCAGCAATGGACAGATAGTGGAAACAGAAACTAAACAGAGACACAGTGAAACTCACAGAAGTTATGAACCAAATGGATCTAACAGATATTTATAGAACATTTCATCCTAAAGCAAAAGAATAGACTTTCGTCTCAGCACCTCATGGTATCTTCTCCAAAACTGACCATATAATTGGCCACAAAACAGACATCAACAGATACAAGAAGATTGAAATAATCATATGCACCCTATCAGATCCCCACAGACTAAAGCTGGTCTTAAATTCCAACAAAAACAATGGAAAACACACATACACAGGGAAATTGAACAACGCACTACTCAATGATAACTTGGTCAAGGAAGAAAAAAAAGAAAGAAATTAAATGTTTTTTAGAATTTAATGAAAATGAAGACACATCATACCAAAACTTTTGGGACACAATGAAAGCAGTGGTAAGAGGAAACCTCATAGCTCTAAGTGCCTGTACAAAGAAAATGGAGAGAGCTTACACTAGCAGTTTGACAGCACACCTGAAAGCTCTAGAACAAAAAGAAGCAAATACACCAAGAGGAGTAGATGGCAGGAAATAGTCAAGCTCGGGGCTGAAATAAACCACATAGAGACAAAAAGAACTATACAAAGAATCAACAACACCAGGAGCTGGTTCTTTGAGAAAACCAAAAAGATAGACAAACCCTTATCCAGATTAACCAAGGGCACAGAAACAGTAGCCAAACTAATAAAATCAGAAATGAAACAAGAGACAATATCAATGGAAACCGTGGAAATTCAAAAATTCATCAGATCCTACTACAAAAGTTCATACTCACCTAAATTGGAAAATCTGAATGAAATTGACAATTTTCTAGACACATACAAGATACCAAATTAAAACAGGATCAGATAAACCATCTAAACAGTCCCATAACCCCTAAAGAAAAAAGAAGCAGTCATTAATAGTCTCCCAACCAAAAAAACCCAAAAACCCAAAAACCCAAAAACCCAAAAAACCAAAAAACCAAAAAAACCAAAAAACCAAAAAACCAAAAAACCAAAAAACCAAAAAACCAAAAAACACCCAGCCAGGACCAGATGGCTTTAGTGGAGAATTCTATCAGACCTTTAAAGAAGACCTAATACCAATACTCTTCAAACTATTCCACAAAATAGAAACTGAAGGTACTCTACCCAATTCATTCTAGGAAGCCACAATTACGCTTATACATAAACTACACAAAGACCCAACAAAGAAAGAGAACTTCAGACCAATCTCCCTTATGGACATTGATGCAAAAATACTCAATAAAATTCTTGCCAACCGAATCCTAGAACACATCAAAATGATCATTCACCACAAACAAGTAGACTTCATCCCAGGGATGCAGAGATAGTTCAATATATGGAAATCCATCAATGTAATCCACTACATAAACAAACAAACAACACATGATCATCTCATTAGATGCTGAAAAAGCATTTGACAAAATTCAGCATCCCTTCATCTTGTCTTAGAAAGATCAGGAATTCAAGGCCCATACCTAAACATAGTAAAAACAATATACAGCAAAACAGTAGCCAACATCAAACTAAATGAAGAGAAACTTGAAGCAATCCTACTAAAATCAGGGACTAGACAAGGCTACCCACTCTCTCTCTATCGATTCAACATAGTACTTGAAGTTCTAGCTAGGTCATTTAGACAACAAAAGGGGGTCAAAGGGATACAAATTGGAAAGGAAGAAGTCAAAATATCACTATTTGCAGATGATATGACGATGATATGATCGTATACTTAAGTGATCCCAAAAAATCCACCAGAGAACTCTTAAACCAGATAAACAACTTCAGCAAAGTGGCTGGATATAAAACTAAAACAAAGCAGTAGCCTTCCTCTACTCAAAGGATAAACAGACTGAGAAAGAAATTAGGGAAATGACAAGAACAAAATACTATGTCCAATTTTCTCAGGAACCACCAAACTGATTTCCAGAATGTTTGTACCAGCTTGCAATCCCACCAGCAATGGAGGAGTGTTCCTCTTTCTCCACATCCTCGCCAGCATCTGCTGTCATCTGAGTTTTTTATTTTAGCCATTCTGACTGGTGTGAGGTGAAATCTCAGGGTTGTTTTAATTTGCATTTCCCTGATGATTAAGGATGTTGAACATTTTTTCAGGTACTTCTCAGCCATTCGATAATCCCCAGTTGAGAATTCTTTGTTTAGCTCTGTGCCCCATTTTTTAATGATGTTATTTTATTTTCTGCAGTCCACCTTCTTGAGTTCTTTATATATATATATATTGGATATTAGTCCCCCATCTGATTTAGGATTGGGTAAAGATCCTTTCCCAGTCTGTTGGTAGCCTTTTTGTCTTATTGACAGTGTCTTTTGCCTTACAGAAGCTTTGCAATTTTATGAGGTCCCTTTTGTTGTTTCTTGATCTTATAGCACAAGCCAGTGGTGTTCTGTTCTTGAATTTTCCCCCTGTGCCCATATCTTCAAGGCTCTCCCCCACTTTCTCCTCTATAAGTTTCAGTGTCTCTGGTTTTATGTGAAGTTCCTTGATCTACTTGGACTTGAGCTTTGTACAAGGACATAAGAATGAGTCGATTCACATTCTTCTACCTGCTGACTGCCAAGTTGAACCAGCACCATTTGTTAAAAATGCTGTCTTTTTTCCATTGGATGGTTTTAGCTCCTTTGTCAAAGATCAAGTGACCATATGTATGTGGGTTCATTTCTGGGTCTTCAATTCTATTCCACTATACCAGTACCATGCAGTGTTTTTTATGTATTTATTTATTTATCTATTTATTTATTTATTAACTTATTTATTATCACTATTGCTCTGAACTACAGCTTGAGGTCAGGGATGGTGATTCCCCCAGAAGTGCTTTTATTGTTGAGAATAGTTTTCGCTATCCTGGGTTTTTGCTATTCCAAATGAATTTGCAAATTACTCTTTCTAATTCTATGAAGATTTGGATTGGAATTTTGATGGGGATTGAATTGGATGTGTAGATTGCTTTCAGTAAGATGGCCATTTTTACTATATTAATCCTTCCAATCCATAAGCATGGGAGATCTTTTCATCTTCTGAGATCTTCTTTTGGTGGTTCCTGAGAAAATTGGACATAGTATTACCTGAGGACACAGCTATACCACTCCTGGGCATATACCCAGAAGATGCCCCAACATGTAATAAGGACACATGCACCACTATGTTCATAGCAGCCTTATTTATAATAGCCAGGAGCTAGAAAGAGCCCAGATGTCTTTCAACAGAGAAATGGATACAGAAAATGTGGTCCATTTACACAATGGAGTACTTACTCAACTATTAAAAATGATGAATTCATGAAATTCTTAGGCAAATAGATAGAACTAGAAGATATCATCCTGAGTGAGGTAATCCAATCTCAAAAGAACACACATGGTATGCACTCACTGATAAGTGGATATTAGCCCAAAAGTTCCAAATAACCAGAATACAAGTCATAGACCACATGAAGCACAATAAGAAAGAAGGCCAAAGTGCAGGTGCTTGGGTCGTTCTTAGGAGAAAAAAATACTCACAGGAGCATAGAGATAAAATATTGAGCAGAGACTGAGAAAAGGCCACCCAGAGAATGTCCCACCTGGGGATTCATCCCATATACAGTTACCAAACCCAGACACTATTGTGGATGCCAAGAAGTACATGCTGAAAGGGGCCTGATATGGCTGTCTTCTGAGAGTCCCTTCCAGAGCCTTACAAATATAGAGGCAGATGTTAGCAGACAACCAATGGACTGAGCGCAGGGTCCCTAATAAAAGAGTTAGAGAAGGAACTGAAGGAGTTGAAGGGGTTTGGAACTCTATAGGAAGAACAACAATATCAACCAACCAGACCCCCCACACCCCCCAGAATTTCCAGGGACTAAGCCATCAACAAAGGAGTACACATGGCTCCAGTGGCATATGTAGCAGAGGATGGCCTTGTCATGCATCAGTGGAACGAGAGATCCTTGGTCCTATGATGACTTGGTAGATGCCCCAGTGTAGGGGAATGGAGGGCCAGGAGGTGAGCATGGATGGATGGGTGGAGGAACACCCTCACAGAATCAGGAAGGAAGATGTGATAGGGTGTTTCTGGGGGGTAGGGAAACTGGGAAAGGGGATAACATTTGAAACGTAAATAAAGAAAATAACAAAAAAAATTCTTTGGGATGTGACCAAGGGACCAAACCAAAGACTACAACATAAAAGAAGGAGCTAAGATGAAAACTAAAGGCTGAAAGAATTAATTAAATGAACTTAAGGAGAAAATGACTCAAGTCTAGAAAAGTCAACATTTTAACACAGAAGCATTTAGAATCCCAAACATATATGAGCAGCGGAGAACCTCTCCACCACAGATTATATGCATGGAGATTCAAAGAATAGATATCAGCAAATAGAAGCTGAAAACAAGCCATCATAGATATTTTTGATATCATATAAATATACTCAAGCCTAAATGAATTAGAAGAAATGAAAATGCCTACTACATGTTAATAAAGAGAACAATTACTCAAGAAGATATACTATAATAAATATATGTGCACCAAAATTTTGGGTTTTCAGTTTCATAAAACAATAATAAGCATATAATTAAGTCCTTCTAGCAAACATTCCTCTTAGTTGTTCATAGAAACTTCTATAACATATATTACATTGTGGAACACAAAACCAGTTCAAATATGACAAAAGAGTCAAAGATATTTTTAAATGTTATCAGAGGGATCCATTCCATAATCAGCCACCAAACCCAGACACTATTGCATATGCCAGCAAGATTTTGCTGAAGGGATCCTGATATAGCTGTCTCATATGAGGCTATGCCAGTGCCTGGCAAATTCAGAAGTGGATGATCACAGTCAGCTATAGGATGGAACACAGGGCCCCCCAATGGAGAAGCTAGAGAAAGCACCCACGGAGCTGAAGGGGTCTGCAACCCTATAGGTGGAACAACAATATGAACTAACCAGTACCCCCCAGAGCTAGTGTCTCTAGCTGCATATGTGGCAGAAGATGGCCTAGTCAGCCATCACTGGGAATAGAGGCCCCTTGGTCTTGCAAACTTTATATGCCCCAGTACAGGGGAAAGCCAGGGCCAAGAAGTGGGAGCGGGTGGGTAGGGGAGCAGGGCAGGGGAAGGGTATAGTGAACTTTCGGGATAGCATCTGAAATGTAAATGAAGAAAATATCTAATTAAAAAAAAGAAAAAAATTAGAAGCTACAGAAACCAGACAAATGGAGGCTGAACAATATTCTCTTAATGACCAGTGGGCCATTTGAGAAGTCACAGAGGAGATTTAAAACCTCCTAAAAGTGTATAGTTATTAAAGAATATATTTTTAAAGTCCAAGAGATCTAAGATAAATAATCTAATGATGAAAGCAAAGTTTTAGATAAGCAAGAGCTTTTCAAGTCCAATAGCAGTGAATGACAAAGAGTAAAAGATGGGAGGGGGGAATTAATGAGATAGAGGTTAAAATAACATATATAAAACAAGTCAGTTTTGAAAACAAATGACTAAGATTAACAGACTCCTAATTAACAAGTAAGAAAAAAGATATAAATTAAATTTTAAACCTTAGAGATGAATAGGGGGAGTGTTAGAGCAGAGTCCAGTGTAATCAGAATATCATTAACAAACATTTTGAGAAGTTATATTTTAAAATCCTATAATTCTAAAAGAAATGGATAAATTTCTAGACACTTATGATTTAGCAATATTGTGAGCCAACTCTAGCCAAGCAAGTGAGAAATGTGTACGATGAAAACTTAAAGTCTTAGAAGAAAGGATTTGAAGAAGATATCAGAAGATGGAAATTTTTCCATGCTCATGGATTATGATAGTAAAAATGCTATCCTACCAAAAGCAGTCTATAGATTCAATGCAATCTCCATCAGAATTCTAATATAATTCTTTACAGATATATAAAGGTCAATTCTCAGCTTCATACAGAAACACAAATATCCTAGGATAGCTAAAACAATCTTGAACAATAAGAGAACTTCTGTATGTCCCACCATTGTCAATTTGTACTATAGAGCATTCTGGCTTCCTTTTCTGATTTAGATCAACAGGTTTCTGCTTTGATGTGGCCATTATGATGGAGTATCTATCTTGAGTTAGTGCTACAATTTCTTGGAATTTATATTTAAATTACAGAGATAACTTTTTCTGTGTATAAAATTCAATATTATTTTCATTCTGAATGTGAAGATTGCTCCATCGCCTTGCAATAATAGTATTACTGGTGGAAATAAGACTTGTATTGATGAGGTCATTTTGTTTACCTTCAGAGACTTTAGCCTTGCTGTCCTAACATATGATCAAGATATACCCAGTTATCATGCTTAGACCTTAATTTCCTCTCAATAAAATTCATGTCTTTACCTACAACAATTCTAAATTTCTTGTTTCTTTTTTATTTTGAGAGGGCTTAAGAGGTTGAATTTTACAGTATTTTCTCCTTTTCAAGTTTTTGGAATATTTTATATAGAATTGGTTTTGTATGTTTAGAATGCTCCAGAGAAGATATGAGCTGCTTGCATGTATACTAAAGTTTTTAAGTTTGAATAAAATTTATACAGAGGGCAATTTATGGTTTCTATTACTTAATTTTGTTAATGGTATATACAAAACTATATACATGTGAAGGGTACAATGAGAGATAGATAGAACATTGTCAAACGTTCAAATGAGAGCAAGCAGATCTAGCTCCTTGAGAATTTCCTCCTTTCTTGTAACTTCACTGAAGCATATCACACACTATCTAATCTGTGGGCATCTCACGTGGACGACAGCATCAGAGTTATTTCTTACGTTAGCCAGTGTTCTTGATTATGCTTAGTCTGCATCTTTTAAGAAACTTACCCACCTCACCTAAACTAGGGCCTTTAAACAATTTGAAGTAATGAAGTGAAATACTCACAGTATTTCCTTACTATCCTAACTATTTAATCACCTATAGAATCAGTTATTATTTTTAACTTATTGCTTTTGCCTTTTCTTCCTGATGTATTTCCCAGCTTTATTGATGTCCTCAAAGAAACTTTATATTTAATTGATTTTTCTCTGAATTTGCTTTTCTATTTCATGTATGTTATCTCTCGTGATCTTTGTGATTTTATTTCTTCTATTTACCTTGGATTTAATTTACTAACATTAAAAAAAAGTTATTGGTTTGACCCTTTCCTACTAAAGGTATTTGGTGCTATTAATGGTCCTCCAAGTACAGCTTTAGCAACATTTCAAAAAATATGAGATATGATTACTTAAACTTGGTTCAAAATACTGTATGATTTTCTTTTTAATCTAACCTATGGTTTGTGGATAACTTAAAAGCATGTACTTTAGAAACATGAAATTTACATCTAATGGGTGGAATGTTCTATAAATTTCAACTAGTTAGCTGATAATGATCATATCATCTTTGCTAAAAATTTCCATCAGTGGTTATTGAGTGTTTCCCTTGTGGTTTTTATCAGTTTTTAGTTCATGGGCTTTGAAACTCCGTTATCAGGTATGTGAGTATTCAAGACTTCTTAGTGAATTGACCACTTTCCTCTACAGAATTTCTTTATCCCTGATGGTAATATTTTGCCTGAGAGCTACTCTAACATTAACATAGCTGCTCAACTTCCCTTCAACGAATGCCAGTGTTCTTTTAAACCTACCTTATTTCTGTCTATACTTAAATCACCCTTTTAAAAGACAACGTTTGATTTGTTGATTTCACATAATTATCAATAGTGTAATCTTGATAGTTGTGCTCTACTTTTCCTATCTATCACTTTTATCTTTCAATTTCCTTTCTCTTTTATTAAGTAAAGATTTCGTATGACCTCGTTTCTTAAAACACACCCTTAATATTTTTATATTAATCGTCTCAGGACTGTTGGCCTACACAGAAAATCCCTTGTGGTGAGGATGTTCCCAAGTGTAACAGGTTCTCAATACCACTGACCTTACCAACTAGATGCCAATGGCATTTTTCTATTCAGCACAGTCAAGATGTTGCCAGACATTGCCAAAGATCCTCTGCAGAAGAAGTTTGAAAAGCCACCCTAGTTTGGTGTCAACTGGAGTTTAAATATGCATCCTTGGGTTATAACAGGCTCTTTTCACGGTGCTACAGTACCCACTTAGTATGAGAACAGTTTTCTTGTCAAATTCTGTCTCTTCATTTCCACACATCTTACATTTATGTGTCTACACACCCCAAAGTTCATATTCTAAACAGTTGGATCATCTTTTCTAAAGCACTGAGTAATAAGAGAGAGGTGTTGTGTTTCCTCATAGACACGATTTCTTAATTCCTTTGTGCAGATCTGGGCTTTTATCTGACGTACCTTTCTCTGCACTTGAAAGTCTTCAGTGATTCTTATAATGCAAGTCTGCTGTTTACAAATTCCTTGAGCTTTCAGACACCTAAAAGAATAATTTCACTGTCTTTGAAAAGATTATTTGTGCCAGAAAAGGAATGTAGGTGCAGAAGAAGGAGCGACAGACAGGCAATGTCCCTTTCTTCCTAAAATGTATTTTAAAATTCGTGTTAAGATGATAACACATAAACACTAAGGTAGCTAATGAAGGAGATCCAGTCAAGGGTGTTGTGGTAGAGTTGACTGAGGTTCTACCATGTGCAGAGCAGTCACAGAAGGCTGTGTTTGATGAGGTGATGACACCTGACCAGAGGAAGTAGATTGTAGGTAGCAGGTTCCATTAAATTGTGGTTTTAACAATTTCAACACTTAACCACTCTTTTATGTTTTATTTTGGCATTTGTAATTTCTTGTTTTGCATGTTGGATGTTGCTGTTGATGTGTGCATGCATGTATGTGAGTATAGATGTATGAAAGCTTATATTAATGTATGTGTGTGTGTGTAAATGTGGGTTGATATTAGAGAATCTTCCTTCATTGCCCTCAACTTCATTAATTTATTAACAGCTTTTTACTAATCCAGAAGTTCACCAATTCTGGCTAGTCTAGATACCCAGCTCTCCCCAGTGGTCTGATCTCTGCCTCCATCCTGCCTACCTGAATTTTATGTGGGTGATGTGAAGCAAAACTTAAATCCCAGTGCTTGTATGGCAAGCGCTTTATCCACTGAGTCATTTCCCCAGTCCTGACATTTGTAATTTTTTGGTTTTCTTGAAGTTTTACCGATGTTCTTTCCTTCATCTTGATTCCTAAGGTCTCGTGTTCTTGCTAATCAATGTTTCCCTTTAGGAAGAGGGAGGAAATACCTAGAGGATCAGCAATATTGGTAAACACACTGCGCTTTAAACACTTCCCACACTTCCCTTTCTTGATCTAAGTTTTCCAGGACCGTATGTGTTCTCTCCAAGGTCTTGTGGCATCTCCTTGTGCCTGGGAGATGGCTGTCTATTCTCTTTATCTACCATAGAAAGGAGAACTGCCACATTATTTTAGAAAATTTCTCTCATGAGCTACAGACTATGTGAATGGCTTTTTCTTACAAATGCAATAAAAGCATTTTAAGACCATTTTTATTTGTGGCTTTTACATGAAGTGCTATTCATCAACTCTCAAAAGGCAGATATTGAGTGGGCAGGCGTTTGGAACAATAATTACCATTTTAATAAGTCAACATTTAGCTTTATATTGATTTCTTAGGCTAGGAGCACGCCATGAAGAGCAGGTATATGGACCATTCTGAATACTTCTGCAAGATTTGAGATCTGAAGTAGCAAAGTCAGGTTTCTAAGTCCCAAAATTGGTACATGAGTTACATTGCTGTTTCCTTTCTGGCAACTGTTTCTGGCTCTAATGTTTTCAAATGTCACAACAAAATATAGTTAGTTAGTTAGTTAGTTAGTCCCCTTTGAAGACAATTCTTTTTTTGTTTGTTTGTTTGGTTTGTTTTTTGTTTTGTTTTGTTTTTTGTTTTCGAGACAGGGTTTCTCTGTGTAGACCTGGCTGTCCTGGAACTCATTCTGTAGACCAGGCTGGCCTCAAACTCAGAAATTCGCCTGCCTCTGCCTCCCGAGTGCTGGGATTAAAGGCGTGCACCATCACGCCCAGCCGAAGACAATTCTTAAATGGCACACTGCAAAACAGACATTTTAAAAATGTTGTGTATGTATATAATGTATCTTGATCATAGCCACTGTTCTCTGCCTCCTTCAGTTGCATTCAGAAACCCCACCCCAACCTCACATCCCACTCTGTCTCCCTCTCAACTTCTTGTTTTCCTTCACAAATTTTTGTTTACTTAAATCCATTGAGTCAAACCAGTGTACTGCCCATATATGGATGTATCCCACTGGGACAAAAATAAGATCCTGCTTTGAAATCACTCTTAAATGGGGCTTCAGTCACTTAAATAATGAAGTTTATTTCACACAATTAAGCTTCTGTTCCCTCGCCTCAGGGTCCACAGGATTGGACTCTCTTCTAGGCATGTATTTATTTAAAGTTTTGTCTGTTACCACGATTATAATTAGATATTTAGACATCCTTGAACTTCTGGGTTTCTGGTCTTTGAGTTTGCTCTTTAGCAGCCTCCGCCAACCCTGTTTCTCTTTCTGTGTAATTTCCATGTAGTTTGCAGTCTTCCAATTCTGCAAAGCCATTGTTCTTATCAACCATTGTCTATTCTTTGCTACTTGTAACTTAGTCAAGGCTCATCCAGGAGCTGTCCTGCCTCTCCGTTAGCTCCTTCCACTGGTTGATACAGAATGGCTTGACTAAACCAGGGTCACTGCGTTTGTCTGGAACTGTTTTCATTGTTTCTCATGCCTACAGTGTGAGCTATTTCTTTTTTCCTTTTTCTTTTCTATCAGACAGCACTATTGTTTCTCTATTACAGTAACCAGGAGGAAGAATTTGGCCTCTTTTCAACTCAGAATCTTCTAAGAAGTCCTTATTATCTTTGAACCTCTTGTACCAGTCAGAACTCTTATTCTTAACATCGTTCTGCCTCCTGAAGTTTCCACATGCCAAATGTCTCACTTGCAAGCTTAGCTTTGCAAAAATGTTTATGTGGCTTCTTTGTTCTAAACAAACCATTCATTGTTATGCCGGTATGAATACTGTAGTTGCTTCTGATAAGATCTACAAGGTCACCTCATGTATGTAAATCTAATGTTTTTGAAGTTTTGCAAAGTTTTGCTCCTGTTAAACAAAACCTGGGAAACAGTTTTGTGCTTGATTCTGTGGACATTATTTATAAATATGTCTACATTTGTTTCAGAGATGTACACAAAAATAATTTTGTGATTTGGGGTGCATCCCATAAAGAAGTGACACACTTGCCCCTCTGTTGGACATTTAGTGTGTAAAGTGGATGTTGATGGGTTGTTGTTGCTCTGCTCCCCGTCTTCCTCCTCTCCTTCCTCCTCTTCCTCCTCTCCTTCCTTCTCTTTCTCCTCTCCTTCCTCCTCTTCCTCCTCTCCTTCCTCCTCTTCCTCCTCTCCTTCCTCCTCTTCCTCCTCTCCCTCCTCTCCTTCCTCTTCCTCCTCTCCTTCCTCCTGTCCTTCTTCCTCTTCCTCCTCTCCTTCCTCTTCTTCCTCCTCTCCTTCTTCCTCTTCTTTCTCCTCTTCTTTCAGGTAATTTCTCAGTAACACCCTCTCCCTCTTGAAAACTGTCCTCCCCCTCCATGACATAATGCTCTTGTGGCTTCAATCATAACACTCAACCGCCCTACCCAGAGGTAAACAGACAAGTGTCTCAAGAGCAAAGGCGGGTGGATATGGCAAGATAATCACTCCTGTAGTACTGTGGATCACAAGTTCTAAGATTACTTGCTTTGGTGACTCTGGCTCTACCCTCAAGACATCACTTGGGGTGTATTTGCTGTCAGTAACAGAAAACCTAACAAATAATGGCTTTATCTTAGGGACATTCCTCATGTACTCAATTAATAAGACCAGAATAGATGTAGTGACTGTTATATGTTTGTGTCCTTCAAATAGATATAATTAAGCTGGATTGGATGGCACATGCCTTTAATCCCAGCACTAAAGAGACAAAGTCAAGTTGATTTCTGTGAGTTTGAGGCCTGCCAGGTCTATATACCAGGTGAGTTCCAGGCCAGTCAAAGATATATAGTGAGACCCTACTTCACATTAAACAATAACATATCCTTAGGACTTAGCCCTCAGTACCAGAGTATGTGACCTTATTTGGAAATATTATCTTTACAGACATAATAAGCTATGATGAGGCCTTTAGAATAGATTCTGAATTAATATCTAAGAAAAGGAAAATGCCATGTGCTGACAGAGACCATAGGAAGCCAGATGACAGAGGCAGCAGGCTTAATGGCTGCAGCTATAAGCCAAGGTGCACAGGTTGGAAGAGGCCAGGAAGTATTCACTGTCTTCCACGATTCTTCCTTTCAAAGAGAGCACAGTCCTTCTGAACTTTGAGTTTGTGGACTTCTGGCTTCCAGAAATACAATGGAGTAAATACATTTTCTCTTGTTACAGCAAACTAATAGAATGTATTAAATTCCAGGAAGTCACCATAAATTGGGAAAGAAAGCCTGTTTGTGTAAATACATGGAAATAAACTGAATAATGAAGGCAGAGGACATACAACCTACGACCACCTCTAAATGTCTGTCATATTCCACTAGCAATAAATCCAGAAACATAGGCATGAGACAAATAATGAACTATGCAAAAACTGCTATGACAATTCCTGTCATTATTTAACACAATCCCACAATCCACCATTGAGTAACTGCTTGTGGTAAGTCCAGCCCTATGCTTGATACATTCAATATATTATCTAGTTATTCAGCAACTCTGAAAGAATCCCACCACCTGGCACTCCACGTTTCTAACAAAGTGGAAACAAATGCTTCCGGCCAATCCATTCTGTGACTGTTTTGGTTAGAATAGCATGTCTCTGCCCCACCTGGGGAGCCATCCTATATACAGTCACCAAACCCAGACACTATTGTGGATACCAACAAGTGCTTGCTGACAGGAACCTGATAGAGCTGTCTCCTGAGAGGCTCTGCCAGTGCCTGACAAATACAGAAGTGGATGCTCTCAGCCAACCATTAGACTGAGCACAGGGTCCCCAATGGAAGAGTTAGAAAAAGTACCCAAGAAGCTGAAGGGGTTTGCAGCCCTATAGGAGGAACAAAAATATGAACTAACCAGTACTCCCAGAGTTCCCAGGGACTAAACCACCAACAAAAGAGTGCACATGGAGGGACCCATGGCTCCCGTCACATATGCAGCAGAGGATGGGCTTATTGATCATCAGTATGAGGAGAGGCCCTTGGTCTTGTGAAGGCTCGATGCCCCAGAATAGGAGAATGCCAGGACAGGGAAGCTAGAATGGGTGGCTTGGTGAGTAGGGGAAGGGGGGAGGAGGTTTTGGAGGGGAAATCAGGAAAGGGGATAACATTTGAAATGTAAATAAAGAAAATATCTAATTTTTAAAAATTAAAAAAAAAAAAAAAGAACAGCGTGTCTCATGACCTCCATCTGTTTTGGTCTTCTTGAATCCTATTTCATGTAACTGACCCATTTTGTTCTTGTACATGCATCACTATGCAACACTAAACTTGCTGTCAGGCCCATGGCTTACTGTTGGTGTCTTCATGACTCACACCACAAGATCACAGTCTGTGCTGATGGCGATGCTGATAACCATCTGCACAGAAAATTCCTTTTGTCACAGCTTGAGGACCAAGTCTCTACCACTTGCAGGTCAAGTGGTATTTATGAGGGTTCTAACTTTCTATCTATGTTAATAATAGTATTAGCACATGGCCCTTGTGAATTATACTGACCAGTAGTGTCGTGTGTATGTAAAAACATATTTGAAATGGAATATGAACTCAATTCTTAAACGAATTAGAAAGGGCAAATTGCAAATTCATCTGGAATAACAAAAAACCTAGGATAGCAAAAACTCTTCTCAATGATAAAAGAACCTCTGGTGTAATCGCCATGCCTGACCTAAAGAGGTACTACAGAGCAATTGTGATAAAAACTGCATGGTACTGGTATAGCGACAGACAGGTAGACCAATGGAATAGAACTGAAGACCCAGAAATGAACCCACATACATATGGTCACTTGATCTTTGACAAAGGAGCTAAGACCATCCAGTGGGGAAAAGACAGCATTTTTAACAAATGGTGCTGGTTTCAACTGGCAGTCAGCAGGTAGAAGAATGTGAATTGACTCATTCTTATGTCCTTGTACAAAGCTCAAGTCCAAGTGGATCAAGGACCTCCACATAAAACCAGAGACACTGAAACTTATAGAGACAAAGTGGGGGAAAGCCTTGAAGATATGGGCACAGGGGAAAAATTCAAGAACAGAACACCAATGGCTTGTGCTGTAAGATCGAGAATTGAAAAATGGGACCTCATAAAATTGTAAAGTTTCTGTAAGGCAAAAGACACTGTCAATGAGACAAAAAGGCCACCAACAGACTGGGAAAGGATCTTTACCAATCCTAAATCAGATAAGGGACTAATATCCAATATATATAAAGAACTCAAGAAGGTGGACTGCAGAAAATAAAATAACCCCATTTAAAAATGGGGCACAGACCTAAACAAAGAATTCTCAACTGAGGATTATTGAATGGCTGAGAAGCACCTGAAAAAATGTTCAACATTCTTAATCACCAGGGAAATGCAAATCAAAACAACCCTGAGGTTCCACCTCATACCAGTCAGAGTGGCTAAGATCAAAAATTCATGTGACAGCAGATGCTGGCAAGGATGTGGAGAAAGAGGGACACTCCTCCATTGTTGGTGAGATTGCAAGCTTGTACAACCACTCTGGAAATCAGTCTGGCGGTTTCTCAGAAAATTGGACATAGTACTATGGGAAGATCCAGGAATACCTCCCCTGGGTATATATCCAGAAGATGTTCCAACTGGTAATAAGAACACTTGCTCCATTATGTTCATAGCAGCCTTAGTTATAATAGCCAGAAGCTGGAAAGAACCCAGATGTCCCTCAACAGAGGAATGGATACAGAAAATGTAGTACATTTACAGAATGGAGTACTACTCAACTATTAAAAACAATGAATTTAAGAAATTCCTATGCAAATGGATGGATCTGGAGGGTATCATCCTGAGTGAGGAAACCCAATCACAAAAGAACTTACATGATATGTACTCACTGATAAGTGAATATTAGCCCAGAAACTTAGAATACCCAAGATACAATTTGCAAAACACATGAAACTCAAGAAGAACAAAGATCAAAGTGTGGACACTTCGCCCCTTCATAGAATTGGGAACAAAACACCCATGGAAGGAGTTACAGAAACAAAGTTTGGAGCTGTGACGAAAGGATGGACCATCCAGAGACTGCCCCATCTGGGGATCCATCCCATAATCAGCCAACAAATGCAGACACTATTGTATATGCCAGCAAGATTTTGCTGAAAAGACCCTGATATAGCTGTCTCTTGTGAGGCTATGCCAGTACCTGGCAAACACAGAAGTGGATGCTCACAGTCAGGTATGGATGGAACACAGGGCCCCCAGTGAAGGAGCTAGAGAAAGTACCCAAAGAGCTGAAGGGGTCTGCAACCCTATAGGTGGAACAACAATATGAACTAACCAGTACCCCCAGAGCTCATGTCTCTAGATGCATATGTAGCAGAAGATGGCCTAGTCGGCCATCATTGGGAAGAAAGACCCCTTGGTCTTGCAAACTTTATATGCCCCAGTACAGGGGAACACCAGGGCCAAGAAGTGGGCATGGGTGGATAGGGGAGTGGGGGGGGGTTATAGGGGACATTTGTGATAGCATTTGAAATGTAAATGAAGACGATACCTAATAAAAAAATTGGAAAAAGAAAAAAAAAAGAAACGTAATATGTGCCAAGGATACTTATACATAAAGGTTGAGGAATGCTTACCCAACTATTACACACACAGTTGTATAAGAAATGTTCTCCAGGAAAATCCCCACAACAGAATTCCTGTTTTAATAAAATTGAGAAATAATGTATGATGCCGGCTCTTTAAAGTTCTGCTCTCAGGAGACCAATTTAATATAGCTTCAACTCTGCCTTTTCCATGCTTCCTTGCCCATGGACGTTTCTCTCTCATGTGTTCTCCCTCCTTCCCCCTTCCCCTCCCGCCTTCCCTCCCTCACAATTATCCATTAATGTCCTTTAAGACTGTGTCTGTAGGACAACAATTAGGAAGTCCTCAGTTACACTGCATTATGAAAGTGCCCTAGAGATGCTCACATGAAAATAAAGAGTGGAATAGCTGTGGACCATTGCAGGGAGGCTCTGTGCCCACGTGGTGCCATCTACAGCACGAGGCTGAGTCCTGGATGGTGACATGCATGTGGGATTACAGTATTTTGTTACAAGATTATGTTTTTTTAAAAACCCCTGCAATGTGATGGAGTATTTTGATTTTGTGTTCCTGAACTGCAACAGTTTTTGAAAATACATTCTCAGAAAAGGAACTCCTAGACTAGGCACCTTACACTGGCCGCGGGTGTCTCACAGCCACGTTGGACACAAACACAAATACTTCTTCTTCCTTTTCATAGTAAGCATGCACATTAGTGAGAAATGCTCACCCATGCACTTTGTCAAGCACAGTGCTTGGCACAAAAAATAAAACAAAACTGTCCATGACAGATTCGTGTTCTAGGGGAAGACAAAAATATAATTCATGGAATGAGAGACAGATACAAAGGCTATACATATACAGGCTCAGGGGGGCGCTTGTTCACCAGGGAGGTAAGAACGTGCATCTTGATGGATGAGTGGGATGCTTTCAAAAGATGAGGCAAGAACACCTCCAAAGGTATAGAAGCCTGTGAGGTGACAGAACTCATAGGTCTATGGAGCTGAGAAATTGAGAGGGAAACATAAAAGGTGTCTGATAGGAATGAGGAAGAAGATAGGTCATGGCAGGTCTGCAAAACTCAGCCCAAGATTCAAATCCATCATTGATTCATTTGGGTGACATCACCCTCTGCCCTTTTCAGACCTCATATGTTGCATTGAAAGCAGTCTTGGGCGGTCTGGAGCGGTCTTGGGTTTGTCCAGTACTTGCTGTTAAGACCTTAGGAAATCATCTTGTCCTTGCTTCAGTTTCTCCATCTATAAAACAGACCAGAGGTGGTTTCAAAGGATTGAATTCGATATATGCACTTCACACAAAATAAGCAGAGCCAGGCATGGTGATGAATACTTATAGTCCCAGCATTAGTGAGGCTGAAGCAGGAGGATTGCTGTGAGTTCAAGGCTACACAGTGAGTGCTAGGTGAGCTTAGCTATATAGCAAGGCCCTGAATGAAAACATCTAAGGTAGACAGAAACAGTTTCTAATTACTGTTGTTGTTGATGATGATATTGTTAGTGTGATTACACTCATCCTGTCAGAGCTGGTAAGATGATGTACGGAAAGTGCTTGGTAAATCAAAATATAACCATTGTTATCATCATCAGGATCACTAATCATGGTGACCTCATTGTCTTGTATTGAAGTGGCTCTTCACCAGGGCTGTGAGGCCATCAAATGTCAGCTGAGACAGGGCAACATGAAGTCTGCTCCTCCCCATGGAGGGGACAGAGGCACCCTCAGTGTGGCTGCAGTGTTGTAAGAGATGCATGAACATACATGTAGGGAGGCTAATAAAATGGTTCGCTTGGCACCCACATTTGTTCCGTTTCCTTGGCGTCAAAAGCATGGAAGCTCAGGCTTGGTTCAGCCCAAAGTGGCACGGGCTGCTTCTTTTGAGCTGCGAGTCCTGGTGATCTGCTGATTCCGTGTTAGAACAATGTCAAGTCACTGCAGAGAGGAAAGATCTCCAGTAACTTTTCTCCACCATTCTCCACCTCCAATTCTCCGTCTCTGGATAAAGAGATGATGTCTTCTTGTTTCCACCTAACAAGAGGTTTGGCTCAGTCTCTTATCGTCTATCTTGGCACAGCTATGGGGACTTGGCTTTTCAAACTTGCTTGGAAAAAGAACAAGCTGTCCCAAACTGCCTGAGATTTAAGAATTTTCTAAGCTCATTCCTTTTATTTAAAAAAAAATTGAGAAAATCCAAGCGATTTATTTTTTAACAGATTTTTAAAGTGCTGTAAATCACTGATCCTTCCCAGCCGGGCCTGGTATAAGACTTGGCCATCATTATCAATCAAGGTACTAGGTCTGCAGTGAGCAGGGCACACAGAACGAGAAGCACAAATTAAGGACATTTTCTGGGCTAAGCCCCTAGTGGGCAGGGGCCCTGTCTAACTAAATTGCCTTGTGCCATAGAGAAGAGAAGGGGGAGAAGCCAGTAGTTTTTTTAGGTTAGTGATGGCCCCACATTTGCTGCAGGCCCATAGGAGTGAGTGAGGACCACAACCCTGTGGGGAGTTTGACAGGAGATTTTCTTGTGGGGTGACTGAAGACCCAAATCTCAAGCAGGTTGAAGTTTCCCCAGCAAAGGAATCATGGGGGTGGGGTACTAGCAGCTCCTTTGAGCTCCAAATGCCTCCCGCGTTTGTTTACCATTCTTGCAAGAAATGCCACTAACTAGTAGTGCCTACAGAAAACCTAGGGGAAAGTGAAGGCTTTGGAGTTAGGAGCAGGCGGCATCCTCATCCGGAGGAAGTCAGCTCCCTCTACTCACCGCCCCAGCCATCTTTCGCACAACCTGCATTTTCCTGACATGCCTGTGTTTGAAGAAGGATCACCAAGTAAAGCGGCTGTGTGTGTCTTCCTTTCTCCTTCTCTCCCTCTGCCCTTATCTCTCTCTCTCTTTCTCTCTCTCTCTCTCTCCCTCCCTCCTACTGATTCTCTCCTCTCCTCTCTCTGTAAACCTTTTACACTGCAGTTGAACAAGCCCCTGGATAAAGACTTTATCCAAAAACCCCCTCTTTAAAGTTATTTCAAATTTCTCTGCAAGGCTTTCAGAAATCTGTTTGTTTGAGGGCAGAATTAGATGTGACCGGCGTTTTATTGTGACATAAAACCATATTTCTTCCCTGGAAGATTAAAAAATAAAATCGGTTAATAAGAAAAGCTGTCAGCAACAGAAAATGGCTGACATAATCCGTTTATCCTCCGAGCAATAAAGATATTGGTCCTTGGGAGTCTATCCTCTCTCTCATGTTATTTCGCCCAAAACATTATCTTCCCAGCATTCTGATGGATTAAGAAGTCATATGGGAGATAGCAGGGAAATGACAGATACAAAAAAATATATAATATCCTTTCATTTCTCCGCCTCCCTCCACATTCACTCATAGTCCCCCTCTCTTCTTTCTCCCTCCTTTGGTCCAACACACACACACACACACACACACACACACACACACTTTATTTTCCTTTTATCCTCTCCAGGACACCCTCCCATTTTTCTCACCTTTTGCAAAAGAAATAGATCTTCTACCCACAATTCCAGGGCTCTGCTAATCCTAACAGGGAGGGTGATGCTGAGAGATGCCCCTGTCCCTTCCTTCCATGAGTGTGTGTCACTTGCACACATTCACATAAGACACACACCACTAAAGACAAGTGGTGAACTCTTGGTAGGAGGAGAGAATTAACTACATGCAGCCGGTCGCACTAGACTTTTGATCTAGTGATTCCGACAGGAGCCCAAATACCAGGAACAAAGCCGAAGGCAGCAGCACAAGCTAACAGAAACCACAAAAGGGTTTTACAGAGGCCATAGTTAAAATATCATCAGGGACCTAGGAAAACACTTTAAAGATAAAGGAAATAGTCCAGTGTAGTCAGACTTGTCTTCCTCTTTTCTTGTTAATATTGTCATCACCCTTCTGGAGAAACGAAAACTTCTTTCATTGTTCTTGCGGGGAAATGCTCAGGGTTAAATATCTAAAGCTTCGGCATACTTTGAAAACCAATTTAGAAAGGATCCCAGCCCCCTTCCTGGGACTTGTAGGAAGGACAATACAGTACAAATAGAAAGTGGACCAGGCCCCCACAAGCATTCTTACTTCCAACCCAGATTTCCTGGGGTGGAAATGACCAGTGAAACTCGCACCTTGTCACCGCATGTGATGGGATGGCTGGCATCAGTGTGGAAGGACAGCCACTGTCACCATAGTGACCACTTTGGTTTAGAAACAGGTCTTTCCCATCTGCACCCCAACAGGCTCTGTTCTAACTCATCAACTTCTCATGGATGAAAAAATAGTCACTTGAATATTTCTTTCAAACACCTGAATGTTTAGAGTCTTCCTAGCCACGCTTCGGTTGAGGTTCATGAGAAGTGGACCAATTGAGTTCACTGCTGGCTGGCATGTGTGCTCTCTTAAAGTGACAAGAGGCTGTGGAAATAATAAATTCCAAGATGAGATGGTGAAACTGGGAGCATTTCGGAATGGAAGACTTCTGGAAAGGATTTGCAACATCCCCTGGAAAGTTAACAATTACGCGTGCATACATGTACATACATGCATTTTGATATCTAAAATAAATCCAAAATACATCACTCACAATTGTTTGGGTTTTTTGTTTTTGTTTTTTTTTTTTATGTCTAATACAGCTTCACCTACATTTCCCAAATAGAAAGAAATATTTACCATCTACATAGTGGCTAATTTTCAAATATGTCTGTGACTGCACCAACCTCGTGTTGGTCAGGGATGAGAAAAACAAACAAACAAACAAACACACAAACAAACAAACAAACAAAACAGGTTACAATAAGAGAGCTGAGGGGAAGAAAACAGAACCTGGTTTTGTTGTTCTGTGTCACAAATCACTATTTAATTTTCTATTTATTTGGTAAAGCATTTGACAATATGTATGTGGTATAATAAAAATGCCATGGGGCTCTAGAGAATATGTCTTTTTTTGTTCATCCACCTGTTCACCTGTTCATACATTTCTACAGAAAATGTCTTTGTGAACTGTAACATGTTGCATATTTTGAAAACCAGTTGCTCTAGAAGGCATTGATTGCATTGTACCAGATACGCACACACTCCAGTAAAAGCTAACGATACCACTCAATACAAATTTTCACATTTTATCACAGCAACGTCTCTTCAGTTAAATGGCTATAAAAGCAGATGCCGAACAAATGTCTACAGCAATTAAAAACAGAATAAATTCAAGAACTGCAGGACTGTAGCTAGCTGTTTAATTGCAGGAGAGATTGTCCCTCAATTATAGGCCTTTGGTAAACAAAGCTGCTTGAACTTTGCAGGGCTCTGAATTCTATACGATGAAATTGGAGTCTTCAAACACTTCTATTTGTCCTATAATTGATAGAAAGAGAAACAGAAAATTAAATTTCTAGTTTGACACTTAAACAGGTCTAAAACACAATATGTTCATTACTTTATCAGGTAATGTTATTTGTTGTTGTGTTAAACCAGGCTTCATACATCATTATACTGCAATGTCTGACATGGCCATTAATTAGCCTTGGTTAGGAACTAACTGGGATTTAGGTTGAAGTTGATTATAATCCCTAGATTATGCATGTTACCTACAATACTTATTCAGACTTTTTTCAACAAGTTTTTATTGTGTGCTTATTGGTCACCATGGATCTACAGAGAAATAGGAAGGGGTCACCATCCTCAGGCATATCACAAACTGAAGCCAAGACAATGATCAATGACAATAGTCAATGATCTAGGACACACGGAATCATTCTGGGGTGATAACATAGGGACATCAGGTGCCCACCATTGTCCCAGTTTGGAAAGACAGATGCCTGTGACTCACCTGATGGTCCTTCCGGGGATTTTATGCAGGGAATTCTGCATGAGTTGTACAAATGTCCTGTCTCTGCTGTGGTCTACCTATCTAGCACGTACATAAACTAGTGGCCCTAAATTAATCACAACCTCAAAATGAAACAAATTTAAACTTAAATATGAGTATTCTGTCTACAATCACTTTAAAGACTGAAAGCTTGGCTGATTCTTATTGCAAAAGACATTTCTAACATCTGAGTTGTTCTGATCCCAGCACTGATAATACTTTATGGGAGTTCTTGATGTGTCTGTCTGTCTGTCTTCCCTATGACACTGTAAAGTCTTTGAAAATCAAGATACCTTGTGATGAGTGGTTTAGAAATGTCTTCAAATTAAATCAAATGGACCTGATTTCCAGTAAGTCAAAAGTATGTCACCGGGGCTCCAAACAATTACTTTTTCCTGATGGCCATTCTATCAAGATCCCCAGGCAATTGGCCTCTATACAGAATTGCTGATTTGGTCTTGGTGTGGGTTGTTCTGTTTAATTAAGGTATTGAGTTTTATGGAAGATTACTCAAAATACTTTACTTGGGTTGTCAACGTAGAAAAGAGATGGTAGAATACAATGTCACTCACTTCCCACTAGGGCCAAATGCACAGGATTAACTTGTTGACAATTTGGGAGGTAGGTCACTGTGAAGATCAACTGTCAGTTGCTTAGAGAGTGTGAAAAGGCCAGTTAACAGATGTTTTCAGGGAGTTATCACTGGTGTAAGAAACTATTTAAAATTAAACCCCAGATTTGTTCAGGTCTATGTGTCATCTTATAGAAGCCTGTTGGCAATTTCTTCTCATAGGGAATTTCCTGACCATATGCAGTTAACTGAGTATATCTAGTTATACAGGGTAGAAAATGCATCAGTGTATGTGTGTGTGTGTGTGTGTGTGTGTGTGTGTGTGTGTGTGTGTTACCAAGCACTCATTTAGACAAGGCTGTGAGGCAGGCACTCTCATAGCCAATTTAGAAACAGAGAAAATCTAACTTGGATTTATTCACCAAGGTTACAATACCAGGACGTTTCATACCTGGAGCTGGAATGCTATCTGTCAGGTTTCAATGGCCCAATTCTTAATTACTATTTCAAAACACTTCTACTGAGCTGATTTGCAGGAATATTAAGTAAAACTTGCAAAATTTGATAGCCTTTTTGCTAGATGCATAAAATGTGAGAAGAAAAACATGAGCTTTCTCTGGGTGATTTGGTTTTAAGTTTTTCCCCATTCCGAACCCTTTGGGGTCTTTGTGGTTTCCCCTTTGGGGCTGTTCATTACTTTCCATGATAACATAACCAAGTTTCTCTTTTTCTTCCCAACAATGTATAAGCCCGAGGCCAGGCAAAGGTCAGTCTCTGCCTCCTGGTCAGTCAATAAGGACCTGCCATATACTTAGCTGGCCAGGTGGCAGAGGGAGCAAAGATAAGTGTGGGGCTGGAGAATGTTCAAGCTGTGTTGTATTTAAAATACCAAGCCTTCAAGATCATGGATATGATGCTAATGTGAAGAATGGAAACAAGGTTGGCTTCCAAGATTGAGGTCAGACCACATCCACATGCCTCTGCTTCAATTCTCCCAGGAACACAAAGAATAGCTACAGGAGGTCTGCATTCTGTAAGGAAAGTTCTGGGGAAATTTCTCTCCACATCTTTTGAATTCTAGTGAAATTTTCTCCAGGTTCTAAAGGCAGACTTCAACTGGGTCACTCAATCTTCAATTCAGGTCAGACCTCTTGCCTCAAACGGTTCATCGTGTACTTCTGACTAATGTTTCTCTCTTCAGGCCTGGCACACAACAGAAAATACTGTGCTAGAAAATCTCTCTCTCTCTCTCTCTCTCTCTCTCTCTCTCTCTCTCTCTCTCTCTCTATCTGTGTGTGTGTGTGTGTGTGTGAGCGTGTCTGCCTCTGTCTCTCTGTGTCTCTCTGCCTCTGTCTCTCTGTCTCTCTCTGTCTGTCTCTCTCTGTCTGTCTCTCTCTGTCTCTGTCTCTCTCTGTGTCTCTGTCTCTGTCTCTGTCTCTCTCTCTCTCTCTCTCTCTCTCTCTCTCTCTCTCTCTCTCGTATTTCCTTTATTAAACATACCAGAACCTCTCAGGTTCCAAGGGTCATGTCACATGTCCATGCTAGGGATACTAGTTAATGAAACGTAGCAAGCCTACAAGCCAAACCAAGCCCTGTGAAAAGCCTGAGGGCTAAGGATGACAGTGCTGTGGGAATGAAGTTGGACTGTTCTGAGAAACATTTTAAAACATATTAAATTAGGAGGGAGCCACAGAAGCTGGGACATTGTGTGTCAGCTTAGAATAATTCTGGTCTCATGTTACTTCCTAACAGTCTTTAAGGTCCAACTTCCTTTAATGAACATAAAACTGGAAAATTGTAGCTGCTGTATTATGGGAATGGCATATATGAAGAAGACCAGTCAGACCTCCACTCAGTAACACAGACTTAGAGGAAGGTTTAGGTGGGTCCTACATCAAAACCCTCACAAGAGAACATGACTATGTGTGTTTGGAATTAAAATAAAATATTTAACATTTATGCACACCAATCTTATAATCCCTTGTTTTAATTAACTGCCAATGATCTGAGCAACCTTCCAGTCTCTTGGTAAATGGGCCTTTCTGTACACAGTTAGGCATTTGTTAAGGCCCTGGGACAAATACAAAGATCTTGAAGATGCAAAGAAGGATCATAGTTGTCACATATGGATTCCACAAGTGGGAAGATATATGATAATTTTAATATATTGTACTCAAATATTTTTATTATAAAAATCACTCTGGTCTAATGAATTTACAAGTCAAAACACCATACAGCAAGATCTAGGTTGCCAATCACCCAAATACATTTTGAGAAGTAAGTATAAATATAAATTGTATACATAAAGGTCTTTTGGAAGTAATGGATTTAGAAAGACTGCTGGATATCTGATACATAATTGACTGTGTAGAGAGTAAAATAATTAATGGTATAGCTTCCAGCTTGAAAAGAGGCACATTGGTAAAGTGCAAGCTGTACAGTCCCGTTGTTCCTCAGCACACATGGATAAATGTCCCATAGAAATAAGTTACTTTTTTCTGATTTCTTATGGAGAGAGAAAGAGAGGTTCCCTCACAGGCAAAGAAGGCACAGGCAGTGGGAATCCCTCTGACAAGGCACAGGGCTGAAGAGGAGGCTTCTTGACAGCAGCAGATGCAGACCACCATGTGGATATTAATAGTGACAATGAAGAATGTTGTCAAAATTAGAAGACTTTGGACATATTGTAACACCTAAAAGAAAAAGAAAGATGCATTCTAAAGTGAGACAAGAAAATCTAGTGTTGAATAAGTAAATTGTGATACTCCTACTTGATAGTGTGAAAATCTGTTGCTTGCATTTCTTAAATCTTGATCTAAATAAGTTACCTTCAACCTGAGGGTGCAAAAATCAAAATTAGAAAGAGTGAACCTGTTAGCAAGCATCTTATTGCAACATGTATTACAGTCTATTGTTTATTTGAAACATTTGAATAATGGCTTCTCTTAAGGATAAGATTCTCCAAAGTCAGAAAAAAAAAAAAAACCCTAAAGCTTTTTAAAAGATGGCAAATCAGACCCGGCAGTTTTCTGCTTTTCTGCTGTATATGTGTTGGGGCCCTTGGACCAGCTAGTGTATGCTGCCTAGTTGGTGGCTCAGTGTCTGAGAGATCTCGGGAGTCCAGGTTTGTTATGATCTGGTCTTCCTATGGGGTTGCCCTCCTCCTCAATGTCTTCTAGCCTTTCCTTAATTCAACCACAGGGGTCCCTGATTTCAGACCTTTGGATGGGTGTAAGTATCTTCTTCTATCTCAGTCATCTGCTCGTTGAGTCTCTCAGAGGGCAACCATGCTAGGCTCCTGTCTGTAAGTACATCATAGCATCAGTAATAGTGTCAGGACTTGGAGCCTTCTCTTGAGATGGGTCCCAATTTGGGCCTGTCACTGGACATCTTTTCCTTCAGGCTCTTCTCCATTTTTGTCCCTGCAGTTCTTTCAGTCAGGGACAATTCTGGGTCAGAAATTTTGACTGAGGGATGTGAACCCCATCCCTTTCTTGATGCCCTGTCTTTGTACTGGAGGTGAAGTCTCAAGTTCCCTCTCACCACTATAGGGCATTTCATCTAAGGTCTTTGAGTCTTAAGATTCTCTCACCTCCCAGGACTCTGGTACATTCTAGAGGGTCCCCCCACCTCCCAACCCCCGAGGTTGCATATTTTCATTCATGCTGCTTTCCCTTGGGGCTTCACTCCTGATTCCCCCGCCCCCAATACCTGATTATATTCCCCCTCTCCCCTGCTCCCTCGAATCCAGTTTTCTTCCCTCCCTCTGCCCTAGGCTTTTTTCTCCCCCCTACGTAGGACTGAAGCATCCTCACTTGGGTTCTTCAGCTTCTTAACCTTCTTGAGTTCTGTGGATTGTATCTGTACTTTTTTGGCTAATATCCACTTATTAGTGAGTACATACCATGCATGTCCTTTTGGGTCTGAGATCCCTTACTCGGGTTGATATTTTCTAGTTCCATCCATTTGCCTGCAAAACTCATGCAGTCCTTGTTCTTAATAGCTAAATAGTACTCCATTGTGGAAATGAACCACATTTTCTGTATCCATTCTTCCATTGGGGGACATCTGGGTTATTTCTAGTTTCTGGCTATCACAAATAAGGCTGCTATGAACATAGTGGAGCATGTGTCCTTGTGGCATGGTGGGGCAACTTTTGGGTATATGCCCAGGAGTGGTATAGCTGAGTCTGTAGGTAGATCTATTTCCAATTTTCTGAGGACCCTCCAGATTGAGTTCCAGAGTGGTTGTACCAGTTTACAACCCCACCAGCAATGGAGCAGTGGTGTTCTTTCTCCTCATCCTCACCAACATGTGCTGTGACCTGAGGTTTTGATCTTAGCCATTCTGATTGGTGTAAGGTGGAATCTTAGGATCATTTTAATTTGCATTACCCTTATGACTAAGGACTTTGAACATTTCTTTAAGTGCTTCTTGGTCAATCATGAATCCTTTGTTGGGAATTCTCTGTTTAGTTCTATACTCCATTTTTTTTTAAATTTGGTTGTTTGTGGGGTTTTTTTTTTGTTTGTTTGTTGTTTTTTTGGAGGTTAGCTTCCTGAATTCTTTACATATTTTGGATATTAGCCCTCTATCAGATGTGGGATTAGTGAATATGTTTTCCCCCAATCTGTAGGTTGCTGATTTGTCCTATTGACTATGGACTTTGCCTTACAGAAGCTTTTCAGTTTCATGAGGTCCCATTTATCAATTCTTGATCTTAGCACCTGAGCCATTGGAGTTCTGTTAGGAAATTTCCCCCTGGGTCTATGAGCTTGGGGCGCTTTCCCACTTTCTCTTCTATTAGACTCAGTGTATCTAGTTTTATATTGAGATCAGGATGTTATCTAGGATGTTCAGATTCCAAAGCAAACCGGGCACACTGAGTGTTGGTGAATTCCATTCTTCTGGCCTGGAGGATTGCCATCTCCAGTCTGTGAGACAGAAACCTGAAGAAGTTCTCAATACACCAACCATGTTTCTCTCTCTCCTTTCTCTTCACCCCCGGCTGTTCAGAATGACTCCTAACGAAATAGCTCAGAGAGCATGATCTAGGTACCCTGGCCAGTCTATGGTGGCATCAGGAGCAGACTTAATGTTCTGTGAAGAGTCTAAAGATACATACTCATTCCCACAGTGCAGGTCAATAAATCCAGCAGGAGAATCAAGAGGGATTTTGTAAGTGATTTCATTCAAGCAGGGTTATTACCAAGGGCTGTACAAGGTCCACATACAGAAGTGCTGTATGCAGAGACAAGCTGAAGAGCCCAGCAATGAACACGCACTGTCTGCTCATGGGAGCCACACAGGATGAGAAGACCAAGAAAGAAACAAAACCAGGCTGGGCAAGCTAGACTTGGCTCCTTTGGGGTTGTGGGGAGACTGAGTTAGAAGACACTACTTTTCGCTAACTCATACAATTGTAAAATGCCTTTTATAGTAAAAAAAAAAAACTTTTCTTTAACTAATGTACATGTCTGTACAGGCATGAGACCAGTGACACCTTCACCTCTAATACAAGCTTCCGACCTAGAGGGAACCCAGATCAAAGGAAATAGGGTTTTAGAATCAAAAGGAGTACAGAGTTATATGACAGCAGACTGCTTATTGTAATTTGCAGTGTCAAGCTGTTCTTGGAACAGTAAATGATGGACTATTTATAAAAGTTACAGAACCTGCCAGAGGCATCTTCCAAAATTCATGATAAAATGAGTTGGTGGAATGTTCTGAGCGGACAGTGAGAAAATGATGAAAGATGATTTGCTGACACCCCACTGGGGCTCTCGGCTCAATAAGAAAGGAAGGAAAGAAAGGAGAAGTTGAAAGAAAGAGGAAAGAAGAATCAGGAGGATCTGCTAATAAACACAAACCACGTCAGTTTCCGGTTGATTCCTCCAAGTCCTGTGTCTGACGCGTGTGGTGTCCTCATCAATGGGGACTTAAGCTTTCAATACTGGAAAGCAGCCAAGGGCAATGGCCTATGTTCTTTGGGGACTCTTTGGACTCTCCCAACCAACTATTCCAAAGGAGCTTTCCAGTGCCCAGTACTGGGAGTTTTGTTAGGCAGTCTATGGCTCTTGAGGGAGCATTATCATTCCCAAGTGGTATAATTTCATTAAAAATTTAAAGTGTACACGTATGCATGCACACACACGTGCGTATGCACGTGTGCCTGCGCGCACACACACACACACACACACACATACACACATTCTTGGTGTTCTTTATCTGCTGTCACTCTGCCTCTGTATTTACCTCTACCCCTCATTCTCATCCTCCATAAACCTAGCCAACTGCCCATAGATAGTGATGTCATGCTACCTAGAGGACAACTATATTGGTTAGGCTTTCATTGCTGTGCAGAGACACCATGATCACGGCAACTCTTATAAAGAAAAACATTTAATTGGTGCCAGCTTACAGTTTCAGAGCTTTAGTCCATTATCATCATGTCAGAGAGCATGGCAGCTTGCAGGCAGACATGATGCTAGAGAAGAAGCTGAAAGTCCTACATCTCCATCTACAAGCTATGCTACAGCTTGAGCATATAAGATCTCCAAGTCCACCCCAACAGTGTCACACTTCTTCCAGCAAGACCACACCCACTCCAACAAAGCCATACCACCTAAAAGTGCCATTCCCTATGGGCAAAGCATGCAAACACATGAGTGTCTGTGGGCCATACTTTTCAAAACACTACCTACTACTCCATGAACTCCCTAGGCTTGTAGCTATAACACAATGCAAACTGCATTTAGTCCAACTTGAAAGTACCTATAGTCTATCACTGTCTGAACAATGTTTAAAAGTTCAAAGTCTCTTCTGAGATTCATGCAGTCTCTTAACTATAATTCCCTGTAAAAAAAAAAAAATCAGATCACCTATTTCTAACACATGGCACAGGATACACATTACTATTCCCAAAGGAAGCATAGTGAAGAAATACTGAACCAAAGCAAGACCAAAAGCCAGCTGGGAAAGCTCCAAACTCTGTATATCCATGTCAATGTCAAATGTTCTTCAGACCCTGAACTCCTCTTAGTTTTATTGACTGCAATGCATGTCTTTCTCTTAGGCAGGTTCCACTCCGTGTTAACAGCTTTCCTTGGAAGGTATCCTACAGCTGACATCTCTAACATTTTGGAATATCGAAGGTAATAAGGCTTCTCCTTCAAATTCACACAGTGGTCTTTCTAGACTTCCATGCAGGGACCCTACACCCACCCCTGACACACACTTGGCCTCAGCATCTTTCCTTAGATACAAAAAGAGATTCTATAATCCCTTTCTTTTATTTATTGATGCTGATTTACAATTTCAGAGGTTTAGACCATTATCATCATGGCAGAGAACATGGCAGCTTACAGGTAATCAGGGTGCTGGAGAAGGAGCTGAGAGTTCTACATCTTGATCCATAAGCAGCTATGCTACACCACATGTAGCTTGAGAATATAAGACCTTCAGCCTCCTCCCCCAAAGAGAAACAATTCCTCCATCAAGACTTCACCTACTCCAACAAGGCCATACCTCTAAACAGTGCCACTCCCAATGGCCATTCAAACACATGAGTCTATGGGGGCCATATGCATTCAAACCACAACAACCTACTATTGTCACTTTTCCTGAATCAGATTAATTTCCCACTGCATTCCAAATACAGGCTCTCACCTTGTCATCAATTAAGCTTCTTTTGGCACTAGACACCATTAACAAAAACTAAAACTGGTCAAACACAACAATAAACTATGAGATGCCCAGCCCCACTGGCTACATTTATAACCCAGCCTCTACTCATAAGACTTAGGTAACAGTGCAGATGAGGAAACGGAATGATTGTAAAAAGCAGAGGACTAGATGTCTGTTGCGAGATTGTGTCTTCTATGCAGGACAAAGAGGCCGCATTCATAAAATCTCAAAAACAAGGTAGCCTAAACAAGACCTGAACAATGACAACACCAGTGGAAATCTCAGAAGACTCCATCCCTAGATGAAGAGCTACAGGCAAGTAATGACTGTTAGGCAAAAGGCAATCAGTCTTCCCAGGGAGGAGCCCCCTAATTATTTTTCTAATATCAAGAGTTCATCCCTGAGATAGATAGATAGATAGATAGATAGATAGATAGATAGATAGATAGACAGACAGACAGACAGACAGACAGACAGACAGACAGACAGACAGATAATGAGCAACACTAAATGGATTTTGTTGAAGATGTGAGCTGGCTGCCCGATAGAGCTGGTTAGCTCAGTCTTGTCTCTGGATCTATCTTCTGCGCAATATTGTCTGACTCTTCTTCATTACAGTGTTGCTCTAAGATCTACCCTTTTCTGATTGACTCTTTGTTCACTTACCTGGAAAGTAACTGATCAGAGCTGTTTAAGGGAATTATTGTTTATCTTGACTTAGACATGGGCATATGGCATTGGACTACTGTCTTTTTTACTCATTGTTGTGACCAAGTATCAAGCAAGAAGCAACTGAAGAACAGGATCATTGTGTTTCATGGCTTGAAGGTTCAGTCCAGCATGATGGGGAGGGCATGATGCCAGGGATCCCCACTGCAGCAGGAATATGCAGTCAGATTCTCCCTTTACATCTGGGGAAATAAGAAGCTGGGAGAGACAAATAGAAGTGCTCAGATGGCTTTCTTGTTTTTCCACATGTATTCAGTCTCAGACCCTGAGCCATGCAATGGTGCTGCCCACCATAGGGGCAGGTCGTCCCTCTTCAATTAATCCACTCTGAAACATTGTGGTGGACACATCCAAAGTATGCCTCACTAATGCCCTAGGATGCTGAGCAAATTCATCATCACTAAGACCAGTAAGAATTTGTTGGCATAAGTTGAGAAATTATTTCCTTTGAAAAAAGATACAAAGTCATGTACAAATGCAACTTATTGATTAAAACACAAAATAACAGCAATGTATTTAATGTTCCTTCCCCATCACCTCCACTCCTGGTGCCCATCACTCTCCTCCTTTGAGGAAGACATGGGATGGGAACTTTGGTGGGCATCTCCCTGATCCTATCTTGAACTTTTACTATTGTTGTCATAGAGTGACCAGTTATGCTATCACATGCCACTCCTGCAAGTCATTAGGACTAACAGTGGACAAATGGACATTACTTTCTAATCAGGGCAATTCAGAGTCCACTTCTAAGATGAATATATCAAGTTTGACAAGTCTCCATTCCTGTCCTTTTTTTTCCCCAAGAGTAAATAGTGAGTATTTTATTGACAGATTTTCACTATACACAGTACTGGATTTTATATGGGCATTTACAAAAGCAGATAACATACTTAATCATGCCCCTGAGGTCCTCCAGCTTCTTTCTTTTTTTCAAATTTTTATTAGATATTTTCTTCATTTACATTTCAAATACTATCCTAAATGTCCCTTATACCCTCCCCCTGCCCTGCTCCCCTACCCACCCACTCCCACTTCTTGGCCCTGGCGTTCCCCTGTACTAGGGCATATAAAGTTTGCAAGACCAAGGGGCCTCTCTTCCCAATGATGGCTGACTAGGCCATCTTCTGCTATATATGCAGCTAGAGACACTAGCTCTGGGGGTATTGGTTAGTTCATATTGTTGTTCCACCTGTAGGGCTGCAGACCCCTTCAGCTCCGTGGGTGCTTTCTCTAACTTCTCCATTGGGGGCCCTGTGTTCCATTCAATAGCTTACTGTGAGCATCCACTTCTGTGTTTGCCAGGCACTGGCATAGCCTCACGAGAGACAGCTATATCAGGGTCCTTTCAGCAAAATCTTGCTGGCATGTGTAATAGTGTCTTTGTTTGGTGGCTGATTATGGGATGGATCCCCGGGTGGGGTAGTCTCTGGATGGTCCATCCTTTCATCTTAGCTCCAAACTAATGCCTGTATAAAACTGCAGCTTCATTAGTCACATGACCTTCCTTAGCTATAGAGGAATAGCATGCATACAAGAAAGAAGATTGGAGGGGTAGGAAGTGGAGAATTTCATTGACACTGGTTAATTCTTGGTTCTTGCTTCCCAGAGTTCAAGATCACTGAGGTACAGAGAAATGAATATATACTGTTGAAAGTTAGGGACCAAAGTCATAAGTCTATAGAACTTTTCCTTGACTTTGAAATTATAGAAATATAAATATACAAATAAATCTATAAATGCATATATGCAATTCTGTGATTTTTTTTAAAAAATGTAACAATATAGCTTGGGGAATCTTTCTGTTACCAAATATGCAAATCTACTTCATTCTTTCTTAATAGACTGTTTCACACTATATGTGATGGTTAATTTTGTATGCCAATTTGACATCCCAATGTTAAGCCAAATATTACTTCCTGTCTGTGAGGCTATTTATAAATGAGATGAGTATTTGGAGCAGAAGATCTTGGGTTCCTTATAAATTAGATTTAATCAACTGGTTGAAAATCTGATACAGAGGCTAAATAAAATAGAATTTTTACTCTCTTACTGACTTCATGCTGAGACTTTATTTTTTAGTTTTATTTTGTTTTTGTAGTGGTGGTGGTTGTGGTGTGTGTGTGTGTGTGTGTGTGTTCAGATTTTAATGAATAGTTAGGTTTAAAGCTACATCTTCTGAAAGTCCATAGTTTTCAGGCTTTTGAAACTGAAACTGCTACTTCTCTTGGGTCTCTAGCTTTCTGATGCCCATCCTTTTCTGTTTGTTTGCTTGTTTGTTATGTTTTGTTTTTTCAATGAACAGTAGTTAACACAGAGATTCATGGCAGACAGCAGTACTAAGAATAAATCATGTGTTGCATGCTCAGCTCTGAGTAGCACAAGCAACATCACAGACGAGGGGAACAGAGAGGATGTGAAAGCCATGTGGTTGGGAGGAGAGCCATAAAATGCTCTTTTCTGGGTATGGCCTGGCCATTATGCCTATGAACTTACAACAGTGTGGTTTCCTGCACAGGGCATGCACAGGACAGATGATAGCACCCAGTCATGGATAATGGAAGGGCTCTCGGAACCCAGCCCATCTCGATCTCTGGGCAGCTTCTAGTAGCTGATGGCTGCTGCAGAGGGGGAATTGTTTTCAGTGGTGTAGGGAACTTGCCTATATCCCAGCACAATGCTCCACATTCATGACCAAGTAGGTAGTTCTATTTAAACTCAGTGGCTTACAAAGCAAAATCAAAACAAAAAGACACAATAAAGGGAGGGACATCTTGCTTAGATGAAGGACAGTTGATGGGCTAAAAGAACTGTGAGGCATGGTAAGGTGATGGGTGTGACCAGAATGTATTTATTATACACATATATGAGGTTGTCAAAGAATGGATTTTTAAAATGGAAAAAAAAAAAAGTGACCAAACTATAAAACAGGGATAGTTCTGTGAATATGAGTGTTTGCTTTGTAAGCATGAAAACCTGAGTTCAGGTCCCTCACACTCAACTAAAAACTATGTGTGGTCACATGTGCCTGTAGTCCCAGATTAGTGATCAAGGATGGGAGGACTCATGTACAGATAAGTGGACACACACATACAGGGTGGTACCATCCCTGGGCTGGTAGTCCTGGGTTCTATAAGAAAGCAAGCTGAGTAAGCCAGGGAAAGCAAGCCAGTAAGTAACATTCCTCCATGGTCTCTGCATCAGCCTCTGCTTCCTGACCTGCTGGAGTTCTAGTCCTGGCTTTCTTTGGTGACGAACAGCAATGTGGAAGTGTAAGCTGAAAAAAACCCTTTCCTCCCCAACTTGCTTCTTTGTCATGGTGTTTTGTGCGGGAATAGATGCCCCGATTAAGACAGGTACTGGGGATTCTACGGAAAGATTTGGAAACCAGGCTGTGCAGTCATGGTGTTCATAGCTGTCAGTGGGCAGGAGTAGGCATTCATCCCACAGGATCAGGAGAGGCAGCTTCCCACCTTGAGGTCTCAGCTAAGATAGTCAGTTATTGGCAGTTTCTGTTTTCTGAGAGGAATGCTTCTGAATGTTCAGTCCTGTACTGCCATCCCTTCTATAGACCTAGGAACAAATAGCTCTCAGAGATAAATTCTTTTCAGGATCCTGAAATGTATCTCACAGCACTTATTTAGTAAGCATGAGGTTCTGTATTTTACCACAGCATAGAGAAAAACACACAAATATTTTCTACTTGAAACAGCCAGTGTGGTCTCTATTTTCTACAGTGAAACCCTATAATGTATCATTCAAATATAATAAAAATGTTTCCTCTGCTTTTTAAACTCTTGTTTTTACATACATTTCTTTAATCTGTCAAGGGTTAATTTTGAACATAGTGTGAAAGACTAAGATAACTCCACAATATGAATGATCAGTTCACCCAACTAGTAAAAGTGTATTCTTTTAGTGGTATTTTTAAATGTTTGATCATATGCTAATTTATCTTATTATAGAAGGAATCTGTACTAAAATAACTGTACTAGCATGTGATGAAGAATATATTACTGCATTTGAATGAAAGCCTTTGGAAAAAGGGGAACAGGGGCCAAAGGATCACCCAAGTGGTTAAAACCATTGACTATAGTGCAAAGGACCCAGGTCCAGTTCTGAACACCCACATGGCAGCTCAGAACTACCTGTAACTCTAGATTCAGGGACTCTGATGCTATCTTTTGACTTCTGGGGACACCCACATGCAAGTGATGTTCAGATAAGTGGACACACACATACAGATAACAATAAATAAAATTCAATTTTATAAAAGAATGGATTGGGGAGGTTTTACTTTGTTTTGTTTGTGTGTTGCATTTTGACAAAGCTGGTGTTAATCACTTTGCATGGTACTTGTGGTGGTTGGAATGAAAATGGCCCCAAAGCCCCATAGGGAGTGGCATTACTTGAAAGGATAATTCCTAGTAGTCCTGGTAGATGTGGCCTTGTTGGAGGAAGTGTGTCATTAGAGGTAGAATTTGAAGTTTCAGAAGCTCAAGCCTGGACCAGTGTAAAGCCCTTCCTGCTGCCTGTGAATCGGCTTCTTCTCCAGCACCACGTTTGCCTGCAGGCCACCATGCTTCCCCACATGCTGATTATGGGCGAAACCTCTGAACCTATAAGCCAGGCCAGATTAAATGGTTTCCCAATTAAATGATTTGCAAAGATGTAGTTGACAAAAAGATAAATCGGGAGGTCATGTGATGTTGGTGTATGTACAATTTCGTGAGACAATCAACCTACAATAAACAAGGTCCAGAAAAATGTCTCTACTTTTACTTACTTTAATGAGAATTTCTGTTAATTCTATTATAATGGGAAAGGCACCAAAAATGAATTGAAACCCAATAAAGGACAAATTTCCACAAACTTTGGTCACTTTTACTTGAAGGGACAGCTATAGGTTCAGAGGTGTAGTCTATTATCAGCATGGCAGGGAGCCTTGTGGCATGCAGATAAACATGGCACTGGAGAAGGAGCTGAGAGTTCTACATCTGGATACTGTGTTTAACAGGAAACAGAGAATGCATGCCTAGGTGGACTTTGCTGAGCTTTGATTGTCTGAGGCAGTGACATTCTTTCTGTCTTCCCGGTCAAGATTTGCTTTGGTCAGGACTTTGAACTTCGAGTCTCTCTCATCCGATCTCTCTAGCAGCACTTCTACAAACAACAGAGCCAATTCCCTGACAGCTGTGTGCACTGATCAGGGACTGTGGCAATGTCATTCCACTTGAATTACTGTTTCTTCATGCTGCTGACAAAGGAGTCAGGTTCGATGTGAAGCTCGCAGAAGAAGTGGAAAAAGTACTTAACGACAACGTCCCTCGATTTGTCCTTGGATTATTCTATTTAACGTATATTTTAGTGTCAATACAAGTGTTTAAATAGTTATGACATAATGAAATGTGTCAACATATGGCAGGCCAATGCCCCTTTATTGTTCTTCTTCTCAAATTTCTTTTCCTCTCATGTACATTTTCTCCTTAGATACTTTTTATAATAATCCTTGATTGACATTTAGTTACCAATTAAGTTTCTGATGAATTATTATCCTTAAAACTTCAAGTCTTTTACTCTGAAATCATGATCGGCTCTTTTTGTGTCTTTTTTTTCAGTGAATTTTATTCTTTTATGTGAATCCTGTGTATTTACCATTAAATCTACAGCTGCATATGTTGGGGCTGTATGCAATGTATTTGTGAAATGCTTTGCCTGTGTCATTATTGCTAATTTATAATGAAGCTGATGGATTTGCATATTGCTCTTATAACCAGGTTCCTCCCCGAATTGTATTAATAGTTCTATGAATTTTGGTTGTTTCTCTTGGGATTTTAGGTGAGGAGTTACTCTATCTCCAAATACTAAATTTTACCTCTTTCTTTATAGTTAAGTATACCTACTTTTCTTGCTTTATTGCATTTTCTTGCCCCTCTAAAATAATGCTGAGTGGTACATTTGTCCTTTCTTCTTTTTTTATTTACTTTTGAGAGTATAACATAATTACAACATTTCTCTCTTCCCTTTCACCCCTCCAAACCCTTCCACTTACCCCTTCCCACTTTCCTTCAAATTCATGGCCTCTTCTCTTAGTAATTGTTAGTATATGCACATATGCATATATATATACACATGCGCTCGTGCGCGCACACACACACACATGTAGTCCTATACATATATGTTAACTCCATATAATGCTACTTGTATATATTCATGGCCAAACACTTAGCATTGGACAACGAATTTGTGTATTGTTCCTCAGGGAAGATCATCTCATTTCTTCGCAAAATTCCTCAGTTGCCTATTGAAGCAGAAATTTCTGGTTTCTTTGGAAACTCACTTATGTCATGTGATGTTTTTCTGGAAACTGTCTTATGAGAGGATGTTTTTGCTGAAGCAGACATGAGAGAAGATATTTTGCTGAGAAGAGACACGTGGTGTTTTTCTGGAAGCTGCCTGGAAAGGGGTATGTGATATTTTGTTAAAGCAGAGACTTTGACAGAACACATAATGTTTGGAAAGGGTATTAATATAAGCCAACAGACGGTAGACAATGCTGTGTGGTATTGGCACACCTTGCCACTCTTTGCTTGTCTTCTCTGGGCTTTGTTGAGGCTAGCCTTTGTTGATGATGATGACGACAATGACATGACGTTGATGTTGACGTTGTGTGGTATTGGTTCACCTTGCCACTTATCATCGTTTGATGTGACTTTGTAGACTGAAACACACCAAAGACCTTCTGGTGGTGTTCTGGCACTTCTTGCCTCTTCTGCAGACGTTGGCCAATTGGCAGAGCCTCACTGTTTCTTCTGGATTGAACTGCCATTGCTGATTTGTGAATAGTGTTTGTGAGTGGATTAAGCGGCTACTGCTGATATCCTGACAATGCAGATTGGATTTTGTCCCCAAAGAACTATTTCTAAACAGGTCCGCATCCTCCTATTAACCTCTCCTTTCTACTATCTCTGGTAGGTAGTGGGCTAGAAGAGAGGTTAAGGCACTTAAGTACATATATTAAAATAGGTTTTTAAAAAATATAACCTACAGCCTATAGTTCTTTGTGTTGGGCCGAAGCCTCATGGGCCTTTCCCTTGATCTGTTTGGCGTGTTCATTAATGTCATCCTTGCTCAGCTCATGTTTCAACTGTCATGGTGGTGAGACTTTTTAGGTTTATACATTTAGTTTCTGACATTACTAGGAAACACAATCTCACAATAAGCTCTCTGATCATCTGGCTGTTGTAATCTTCCTGGTCACCTCTCCACAATGTTCCCTGAGCTCTAAGTGCAGGAGTGTTTTGTAGATGTATCTATTTGGACTGGGCTCCACAACTTTGCATTTTGATTGCTTGTGGGTTTCTGTAGTAGCACCCACCTGCTGCAAAGAGAGATTTCCCTGTTGATTGGTGAAGATTACACCTATGTATAAAGACAAATACTTATATATTGTTAGACACTATGCTAGTTTAGTAAAGTAGCGGTTATAGATTATACTCTGACAACCACAATTTCACTAGCATTGAGTAGTTAACAAGGTTTCCAATATCAGACATGGTTTCCAGCTTCATGGATGGGTCTTTTCAATTAGAGTTGTTTACGGCTAAGGTTTGCCTGTCACTACTATACCCTTATGATTATCCTACACCATGCTGATGGTTGTGGTTCGAATGGGTTAACTGAGGGCAGAGGATCTCTTGCATTCTGACTGAGTGGCAATGTAACTATAAAAAAGTTTGTGGAAAAAGCCCTGTTGCCTACCTACCTTAGCTTCATCCTAAGGAAGTAGGTCTAATGTTCTTGCCTTCTCCCTCCTTTGTGTTGCTGTTGCTGTGACCTCTATCCTTTGCTGACATCAAACTTCAGCTTCTGATGTGAGATGAATACCTGCAGTTTTCCAAGAATCTTCTAGATCTCTAGCACTGAACTGGTACTGCCAAGGCATAACACTTCCTATAGCTGCTGGGATCTCTTTACTCAGATTGCCATGGTTGGGTTTTTCTATCATGTAAGCCTACCCAATATGCACTTTTTTTAATAGCACGTGTACTCTCTATAGGTTCTGTTCCTCTAGAATACCCTATTTAATAAACTTTTTGTGACACAATCATTTTTAATTTTCATGAAGTTAAATGTGTCTCTTTTTTTGGTTATTTGTGTTTCTGTTTTCATAACTAAGAAAGTATTACCAATTCCAACGTCACAAATCTTTACCTCTATCATTTCTTTGGCTTTTATATTAAAATCTTCTATCTATTTTACCTAAAATTTGTATCTAGTATGAAGAAAGTGATACAACTTCATTCTTTTACGTGTTAATATCTAATTATTCAATCAATATTTATTCTTTCCCCCAAAGAATTGTCTAAACAGTCATATTGAAAACCATCAGACCATATTTATTTGACATGTTTTTTCTTGGCCTCTCAATTTTATTCCATTTGTTGATATGTCTCTTCTTATGCCAATTTTACCTTCTTTTGGTTACTGTATTATTAGTATGACTTAAAACATGAGAGTATGGTTTTCCTGAAGTTTATACATTGTCAATAATTTTTGGTTAGTTTGAAACCCTTAAATTTCCATAAAGCTTTAAAATAAGTTCATGTATTTCCACGAGGAAGTTAGATGGATTTCTGTTCTCTTTCTTTGCACTGGGTTTCATCTGCTTCTTCTCTATATGAGTATTGATGAGTATTAGTGCTCAGCATCTTCCCGACCGTAAACATGAGATGCTTTTACATAGTCCTATTTAACTAGCTTTTAATAGTGATTGCATTGTTTTCAGAGTCAAACACTTTTTATGTTAAATTACTCCTATTATGTTCTTTTGTTATCTAATGGAACTGTAATTTCATTTAGTCTATTGAGAGGCTTTCTACTTCTTCTTATGTCCATTTCAGGCATCTATGTCACCTAGAAATCTATCTATCTCGTAACATTATATAAATTTAAGTTCACAGCAGCCCATTATAGTTCCTTTTATTGACATGTAATTCATAATAACTCGTTCCTGATTTTAGCGATTTGAGTCTTCCCTACTCTTGGTTAGCCTAACGTTTGTGAATTAAAAGGATTTCTATAAGTACAAGCCTTCCCAAGCCATCTTCAAATTCCCTATGTATCTGAAGCTCTAAGCTTCTGATTCTCCTGTCTTCACCTCATCAGGGCAGGACTACAGGTATGAGTTGCCACAGCTGGTTTATATAGTGCTACGGTTTGAACCCAGGCCTCCATGCAGGCTAAGTGAGCATTCCACCAAGTGAGCCACATCCCCAGTTCTGACACACCAACTTTTGGGCTCACTGACTTTATTCTCTGTTCCTCTACTTCTTCTTTCGTTTCCTCAGAATAAAGTTCAATCATTGATTTGAGAGCTTTCTTAATTTTTTAATGAGAACATGCAGTTTCCACTATAATTTTATTTTATCTATGAATTATTTAGAAATATATTACTTAACTCTACAAAGTAAAAGTGAATTATCCTTGAGACCATTATGGGTTTTATAGGCATAGTTTTTTAATTAATTTTGAGCTTAATTTCTTTGTTATCATAAGACTGATTTAGTCAATACTTTGAAATTTATTAAGTTTTGCTTTGTAATCCAAAGTGTGGTCAAGTTTTACAAATATTCCTTTAGGTCCTTTAAAAGCATATCCAGTCCTAAAGAAGGTGGCTAGGATGCCTATGCATGTTCCTATTTCCTAAAACTTTATTCAAATTTTGTCTGTTTTTAGGAATGAATTATTCAAATATCACCCATTGTGATTATGAACTCTCTTCTCATTGTAGTTCCATAAATTCTTATATTATACCTTTGTTCTATATTATCAATTACATACAAAAGTAGAATATATGTTTGATTTCAAGCTAATCATTTTATTATTCTACAATGTTCTTCAGCTCCATTGGTGATTTGACTTAAGGTCCATCCACTCTTTCCAATGCTAATATAATCACATCAGCTTTCTTTTGGCTAGTGATTTTTCTTTTACTTTCAATTTTTTAAAATTCCTGTGTCCTACACATATCCTTTATAAACAGAATATAGATAACTCTCACTTTTTATTGTTTGAATAACTTTTAATTAAAAATTTTAGCTAATTGGTTTTAATGTCATTACTAATATGTTCCGGTTAAACTTCTCATACCTGTTCATTTTTCTATCCATTTCCACCTTTAAAAAATAGCTTCTGTTTTATTTTATGATTCCATTTCCCATTATTATGTTGGAAATTATACACGGCTTTATTATGATAATGGTAACACTAGAAATCACCTGATGCATCCTTAGGTCTGAAGTGTCTAATATTAATAGGCATTATGCTATCTACTTAGGCAATACAAGGTCATTAAAATTCTCTAGTCCCATTTACATACCCTTCTGACTTATTACATACCATTGCTGCTATGCATTCTAATAACCTCTATATTTTAAATATAATAACAAGGTGTAATTATTAAATAGTCAGTGTTAATTTCTATTGACCTACATCATTTTTAGTGTGCTCCATTATTCCTTTATCTCCATGCCTCTCTCTAAGACAATGTTATTTCCAATTTTACAGCTGAGTTTCCCATAACACATTCTCAGATTTTTTCTTTTGACTAGATCAGACAAGATCAGGGCCATGCAGCCATAGACTTGATTCTTTTTCCTTCAAGCAATTCATTATTTTCTTTTCACTCTTGAAAGATATTTTTGGTAGATATAGAATTCTAGGTTAGCATTCATTGTTTTCCATATACTAAAATATGAAACATATTTCTATGAAATGGTTAGGTGTTGACCTAATTTTCATCATTTCCTATGGTAGTCTGTGTATTTTTATTTTGGGTTTTAAGCAGGTTTTCTACAGTCTGGATTTTCCTGTACTCAGCTCAGGGTCTATGAGACTTTTTGTTGTTGTTGTTTTTGTAGTTGGAAATAGTTGTTTCCATGGAATATATTCTGATTACAGTGTCTCCTCCCCAACCTCATCCCAGATTCCCTATTTACCCAACTACTCCCCCCTCCTCCCTCCCTCTCTCATTAGAAAACAGACATCTAGAAACAACAAAAACAACAATGACAATAACAAACAGAACAGGACACAACAAACAGGAAAAAAAGAACCAAAGAAAAGTGTACAAGCATATAGATGCAGAGACACACAGAAATCCCATAAAAACACAAAACCAGAAATCATAAGCAAAGGACATGTAATATTAAAGAAGGAGGAGGGGGGAGGGGAGGGGAAGGAGAAAGGGGAAGAAGAGGAAGAGCAGGAGGAATGCCAAGAGCTCCAAAAATGCCATTGATTTTGTTTTGTGATGGCCGTCTACTGCTGTGTGGTTTGTATACTCAGTGAGACTCCATTGTAGAAAACTGAGTTTTGTTTCCCCCTGTAAGTGGTGATATCTTCTGGGTTAAGGATGGAGGCCATGCAGCCATCTTAAAACTGCAATCAGTGTGATTCACAGTTAGTATCCTGTCCCCTCTGCTTCTCCCCTACCGCTCTCTTGACACTCTCCTTAAAGCCTACACTGTGTTTCCTGCTTCTCTTGTAATCTCTACTACGTTCTTATTTTTGCCTCTTTTCCTCTGTTGTTTTCTCACCTTTCCTCCAATCCACTGAATCTGTCAGATACATAGACTATTGATGATGTTAAGCCCAGATGGTGAGTTCTTTGGCTCTTTCTTTTTTAAAATTCTATAATTTTTGTTTGCTACTGTTCATTATAATAATCTTCAACTCTCTTAGAAGAAAACACCCTGTTTATTATCTCCTTGATTCTAGTAAACATAGTTATTTTAAAACCTGTCTGGTTCTTTATTTCAATTGTTTTCCTCTGTAAGAGGCTATCAGTTGGAGATAGCTTCTGGGTTAAGCTGCATCACATTCATGTGCACACTTGTGCATGCACACACACATTAAAAACAAATCAATATATTACTGTGGTAGTTTGAGTATGCTTGGCCCAGAGAGTAGCACTATTAGGAGCTGTGGCCTTGTTGGAATAGGTGTAGCCTTGTTGGAGCAAGTGGGTCACTGTGGGCTTTGAGACCCTCCTCCTACATAGGAGAAAGAATTCTCCTAGGTGCTTTCTGATCAAGATGCAGAATTCTTAGCTCTTCCTGTGCCATGCATGCCTGGATGCTGCCATGTTCTCACCTTGATGATAATGGACTGAACCTCTGAACCTGTAAACCAGCCCCAATTAAATTTAGTCCCTTATAAGAGTTGCCTTGGTCATAGTGTCTCTTCACACCAATGAAACCCCTAAGACAATTACTTTCTCAGAAGATGAATCTAAGATTCATAGCAGTCATATATACTTAAAGCGTTGAGAACCATATTCAAATAGTCTAAGTCTTAAACCTGTGCTCCTACCCATCTTGCTACAAGGTTGTCTTAAGTTCTGACTCCAAATGTCTGAGCAAACCAGAATCCAGAAATAGTAAGACAGAGTCATTCCCACTATATCAAGACTTTGTTCTCCTTAAGATGTATCCTCATCAGACACCATGAGAACATACTTTCTGAACTTGTCTTCATTCTCGTGTACTGCCCCATATTTATTCATCTGCCACTCGATGCTACCCCAGTTTCTTTTCCTGGTTGGCTTTCAGTGCCAGGTTACATCTGTCATGGTGGGGAAGTCACAGTGGCCAGAAGTGGGCGATTTCATTCATAGTCGGGATGAGTGCTTGCTAGTGCTCACCACATTTCACCTGCAGTTTCATGCTTGGTTAGCATAATCATGATAATCCCCTACAGGCATGCCCAAAGAGAGCTAGCTACTATATGGCTCTAGCTCCTGTCAACCTGACAATCACAGCTAGCCATCAAAATTACACTGATCTAACCCCAAAAAACATAGTTACCAAGTCAAACATGGATTATGTCCCATGGGACTTTCATTTTAGTGGAAAGTAAACAATAAACATATAAGAAAATATATAGATAATTTCAGGAAGTGATGCCATTGGTGAGATAGAACGGTCTTACAGAGTAAATTGTGATATTGGTTGGCTTTAATGAAGGAGTCAGGATGAGGTGGCCTGCACCCTGCAATGTAAGTGAGAAAGTGCTTTATGCAGAAGACAGAGTAAATACTGGGATTAAGGAATAACTCAATAGCTTAAATTGCTTGTTGCACAACTGGAGTTCAGATAACCAGAAATGCTGCCTAGGTGTGGTTGTATGAATTTCCAACCTCCAAAGCAAAACAGAGGCTCCCCGAGCAAGCTGGCTACCATTATCCCATCAGCACACTCCAGGTTTGACAGAGACAGAGACCCTGATTCAAAGAATAAGGTGGAAAGGTTAATTGAAGAAGATTTCTAACATCAACCTTGAGCTTACACACACACACACCCCACAAGCATGCCCACACACATACCAAGGACACACACATGCACACACACAAGCATGCACACACACAAACACAAGCACATACATACATGCACACAGACACACACACAAACCAAGGACACACATGTGCACACATACATAACCATGTACACACACATACACACACACACACACACACACACACACACAGAGAGAGAGAGAGAGAGAGAGAGAGAGAGAGAGAGAGAGAGAGAGAGAGAGAGATGCTCTCCAGGTTGAGATATCCAGGAGACCAAAAAAAGGTGGCAGGAAGCTAGAAGAGCTAGAGGAGCTACAGGCAGCGGAGAGCTGCATGACCTGGGTGCTGGGAACAAAACTCTGGTCCTCTGCAAGAGCTCAAGTGCTCCTAACTGTTGAACTACCTCTGTAGCCCCATAGGGATTATTTGTGACAACATTTAACCTTCTACCATCAGGCATCTTAAATTGGACAAAATATATGACATGAGTGTTTTCAGCTTTAGGAAAACAAACTGCATAGACTTGTTACCCAAGGAAGTGGGTAGGGAAATGAAAGTATTGTTCCACATGAATGAAATCCCACCCTAGAGCACAAACTGCCAAGAGTATCTAAGACACTCATGTGTCCCACATTGGATGGAAGAGATGATGAAGAGTCCGGGGAGGGATGGTGGCTGGAGGGAACTCAGTGCAAGAGCCCAGAGGCAGACACTGAAGCAGAGGCCATGGCGGAAATGCTGCTTACTGACCTTTTCCTCCATGACTTGCTCTTAGACAGCCCCCGCCCACCTGCCCAGCGCTGGCACCACCTACACAGGGCTGTGTCTACCCACATCAACCAACAATCAAAACAATGCCCCACAGGCCAATCTGTGGGAGAAATCCCTCAGTTGAGATTGCCTCTTCCCAGAATACAAAAGCATATGTCAAGTTGACAAAAGAAACCATCCCAGCACTTCTCCCCCAACCCCGGTCTATATTGGTACATATTAAATCTGAGAATCGCGGCTATAGAGACCTAAGGAGCTAGAACATGTCAGAGAGATACAATGTCCCCAAAGGAATAGACTGAACATCTTAATGCCCCAGATCTGATGATGAATCTCATTATAGCAAATACACACTGACCTTGTTTTAACAATAGTAAAAGTGGCCACAGGCTCAACGAAAAAACCTGGCAAAGATGACCTTCCCAGCTCTCTCTGCCTTCATTTTCGAAGTCATTACATTGATTAGAGTTCTCATCTCTTCATCCTGGAACATATGCTCGCTGGAGAATATGTTTGCATTTCTTGTGTATGGGTATATATTTGTTTGCTTGCTAAATAAATTAACCGGGCCATGAGACCAGTATCTCAGAATAGTTATTTCCATCTCCATCCTGATAAGGTTGGCTGAGGAAGTCAATGGTATCAACTTCTGGTCCATTGGGAACTTCCCTGAGCCCCTGACTTACTTATTCCACCCATCCCCAGTTCAATGACACACCGTTCTGCACACCCAAACTGATGCCACACCCCTGAGGCAAAAGATTGTGAGGAATCTCATCATGACTGCCACTGTAGCCAGGACCTGGCATCTTGTCAAGGCTTGAGATCAAGTTCAGTTTTGAAAAGAGCAAAGAGAACAACATAATTTAAAAATCAAAGAAATTCATTTTAGTAGTAAAAGGTTAACAGGCTTTAGGAGGAACCATTTTTAATCACCCTCGTCTAGACTCTATCATTGGAATCACCAGCCTCAGAGTGAAATATGGCCCAACTGCCGTCACCAAACAGCTCCTAAAGACTGTTGTATTTAATCATGTCTGTGCACCACTTATGGATTTTCATTATGATTCCCGATGCTGTTGCGCTGGGTAAAATATTAATATCCATAGTAATGATGCATGAAGCTTGGAGTGTAATTTCTTCACTCTTCTTGTCTGATATTAAATTGTTACCACTTTATCATTTGTGTAGAACTGCACGTTTCAATTAATCTTTCCATATCAGCAGCCCTGATTAATATAGATCATGATTCATAAGCTTATCGTCACTATAGTTTTAACAGATCATTTATAAAGATCTTAAATTTCAGGGTCTGGGAGGCGCAGCTGCTGTGTCCAATGTGCCTCTTTATTCTCTCCTCCAGCAGCACTGTTACACACCGGCTGTCATCTCCTGTTGAATAATTAATTCCGGGAAACCAAATTTGCCCAAGGGGGGAAGAAAGAATAACGGGACTGGCGATTGGCAGGGCAGCAGGCTGTGTTTGCTCACCTTGCCGTGCCCAGCCCGGATGTTGCCTGCTCATCACTGGACTAAACTACGGCTCTGAGGGATTAACCACAAGTGGGAGGTGGAGGAAGCTTCTCTTGGCTGCAACAGACAGGTCCAGCCAACCCAGCCATCCCAGGACAGTTGTTGAGGTTTGATGGAGTGTTGGATAACTTCCCAGGCAGCTGCTGTTGCTCGAATGAATCTACAGACCTCATCAGGTCTGGCAAGACGCCTGGGGCCTTGTGCTGGTCCTGGAATACAGTCTAAGCTCTGCTCAGTATAAGGTAGGGGTGAGCTGGAAGCAGTAAGTGAGAGGCTTTCAGACATTCTTATTAAAAGCAGAAGCTTGGGAGATTTCATTAGAAGAGGTTATTAAAGCGCAGAGAGGGTTCTGGGCCTATAGATATGTGGTCTATCATCAGGAGCCTGGGAACGTTAGCCAAATCCTACAACTGTACTGCCTCTTAGTCATGCTCATGCTGAAGTGGACCTGTGAGGACCCTCAAGAGAACAGCCCCCTCTTCAGGCAGAGAGAATGAGGAAAAAAGTCCCTCACTGACTTGGCCCTGCACCTGAAGCTTGATTCTCATAGCTCAAATTCTGTCCCCGCAAAGTATATAAAAAAAATCTATATATAAAAATTTTAAAGTATCTATTCTGGTAAATAGTAACTGGTCTGGTAATAGTTAAAATGGTGGCATGATGATGACTTCAAAATCTAAATATTTTGTTTTAACCTCAATTAAATGAGGTATTTTTAACTTGGATTGAGTACATTTACACTCGCTGCTTGTATCACATTTGTACTTTTTTCTTTCTTACACAGCCTGTGTGAAAAGTGTTACCCCCAGGCCCAGGGCTTGGGTCTGTATCTGCTATACAAATATTTCTCTCCAAAATTTATACGAAAGCTTAATCTCCACTATTCTAGTGTTAAGAAATCAGATCTTTAGAGGAATGATTAACGACGGCACTGCCCTTTGGGGTAGATTAATCTCCTGTGAGAAGGCCTGAGAGAACCGGCTTCGGTTGTTTACCCTTCTACCTTCCGCAGTATGAGGACACCAGTTTCAAGGTGACATCCTAGAAGCAGAGACTGAGGCCAGATGTCCAACCTGCTGCCCCATTCATCATGGACTTCCCAATCTCCAGGATTCTTAGGAAAGACATCCCCTTCCTAAATTGACTAAACTCGGGTATTTGGTTAGAGTCGCCCAAACAAACTAAGGTGATACCATTATACCCATTCTGCCAGAGGATCACCCTGGTAGAAGAGGAGTGGCGCCCATGGGAAATGACTGAGGCACAGAAGGCAGGCAGCTGACATAGGCTGCGGTAGCAAACTTTTATCAAGCTTTACCTTAAGAGCAACTGAGAATGCTGGGAAACGCGGCAACCTGCCAGCAATACGTCAGTGGCAGAGCAAGGAAGTTGAGCCATTTCAACACAGCTATCACGGAAGGAGGAGCTGCTTTCTGAAGCCAGAGCATCCAACCCTAATGTCTCTGTCTGTACAGGGTAACTCCTGCAGCCACCGAGCAGCTCTCGGTGTGTGAGGGATTCTCGGGAAGCAGTTTGGACGTGAAGAGGGGAGGCCAGGAGAAAAGAAGGGGCCCGTGGTTCTTTCTGCATCTCCTCTAGGCCCCCCGCTTTGTTCACTCACGCTGTGCGGTAGTTGTCAGACGTGTTTCTAACACCAGAGTTCTGCAGACTGGAGACAGCGGTTACCGAGAAGTCCATGAGAACTGTGACTTTTTCAAGTATTAATTTGATTCTTTGAGAACATCATACAATACATTTTGATCATGCCCCCCTCCCCCAAACTCCTCTCAGAGCCACTCCCACCTTCCTTCCCACCCAACTTCACAGTCCTTCTTTTATTAATCCATAAAATCCAATTTGTGCTACCCAAATACTCTTAAATGTGGAACCTGCCCTGGTAAGTGTGGTTACTTACCAGGGCTCTTATCCATAAAGAAAACTGGCTCTCCGTCCAGCTATCAATGCCAGTAGCTCCTCCGCTAGGGGTGGGATTTTGGGCCTACATTCCTCCTCTCCATGTTGAGATTTTTGCCTGGCTTGAGCTTGTACCAGTCTTGTGCATGCCACAATTGCTGTGACTTTGTATGTGCACCCACCCATTGGTTTCAGGGGGGGGGAGTGGGAATGTCCTTGTAGCCACCCACCCCTTCTTTTACAATGATCCCTGAGCTCTAGAAGGAGAGTTGGAAATGGAAACAAAAGTCCCATTTATGCAGGAGCATTCCACGGTCTCTTATTCTCTGTACCTTGACCGGTTGTTGTGCCTAAAGCTGCATGAAGCTTCTCTAATGAGTATGGAGAGACACTATGTCCAGCAAATCACTCATAAACAACACCTGTCAATAAAAAAGCCGATGGCCAATGAGCTGAGGCAGGGAAATAGGAGGTGGGACACTGGCAGGAAGAGAGAGGATTCTGAGAAACAGTGAGAGAATAAAAGAAGACAACCCACAGACAGAGGCTGGGAGAGATTCCAGTTTGTGTCTGAGGTAGATGTTGGGATGAAATGTGGAGGAGATTAATGTAAATCAGTAGGTAGCTGAGCTGAAATTAGAATAAAGAGGAGAATCACCCTGGACTTGGAGGCATGAAACTGAGGAGAGGTAAGTAACCATTTGGAAGACATAGCATAGTTTGAACGAGTTAAGTAAGTTATGAGCTAGTCAGGGAATGAGCCAAAGCTTATGGTCAAGGCACTTAATAATCAATAATTAGTCTCAGAGTCATTGCTGTTGAGAAACAAGTGATCAGAAGGGGAAAACTGGATTTGTTTTTTACATACTACCTATGGGTATAGAGACAGGTCATTATGAGTCCTTTTAATAATATGTTTATTTAGCAGAATAATAGTAATAAGGGCATATGACACACCTAGCCACAGGTTCTTGACCCAATAACAGTACCAAGAATTGGTTATATCTCATGAAGATGGCTTAAATCCAAGGAGAACGTGGTTGATAGCATCCATCGTATTCATGCCAATATTGTACCAATGGGCACGCCTTGCCACAATTATTGTATAGTTGTAGCTCACAAGGCTCAAACCCAGGTCAGAGTGGTGATTACCATTCTCCTCCAGCAGCCTGCGTGGCACCTCCCAGCACTGTCAAAGCCAGTCCGAACAGATGGCACTTCTCGGTCTGTGCCACCATGATGTCTCCATGTTCTATGACTCAAGTGCATGGTACCTTAGGAGGGAGTCTTACCATCAATTTCTGGAGTGTATCTTAGTTAGGGTTTCTCTTGCTGTGAGGTAACACCATGACCAAAAGCATAATTGTGGAGGAAATGATTTATTTCAACATACAACTCTCAGGTCAGTCCTAACTGAAGGAAGTTAAGGCAGGACTTGAAGCAGAGGTCATGGAATGATGCTGCTCAGTGGATTTTCCCCTCGTGGGTTTCTCAGCCTGCCTTCTTATACACTGCAAGACTGTCTGCCTGGGAGTGGTGCCCTCTGCCATGGGCTCATCCCACACATGTCAATCACTAATCAAGAAAATGCTCTACAGACTTGGCTGTAGGCCATCTGGATGGATGTGTTTTCTCAGTTGGCGATTCTCTTCCCAAATATGTCTAGGTTTGTGTCACGTTCAAAAGAAATCAAGCAGCACAGAAAGGTAACCAGGAGCAATGTCATAGACTGGAAAAGTGGAAGATCTATGAAGACCTACTGGCCAACCACTCAAAAAGATGCAACCTGTTAGTCATACTGGGGTTATTATTTGCTAACATATGGTATCTACTTGGGGTATTTTTGCCACCATTATAGGATAGCTCCATTTAAATTCTTTCTATATATGGATGTGTTTTAGGAAGGTTCTACGATGGTGGGTTTCCACATGGCTTTTCATGAGATCTAATGATTCCTCCCTGTATTCTGTCCCTTCCCCTGATCTCCCATGCCGTATTCCATTCAGCCCTTCCTGTTCCATCATTCCTGCCCCCCCCTTTATATCACAGTATTCTACCTGACCCTTCCTGATGGCCTCTCATTCGTTTTCTAACTTTAATGGTGTTCCAAATGAAATGCACAGATCTAAAGTTTCACTCACATATGAATAAAACATCCACTTTCATCTTTGTGTGTGTGTGCGTGTGTGTACAATGCTTTTAAAAAAGTTTTTGTTGGTTCTTGGTGAAACATAACATCCACTCCAATCCCACTCATCTCCCAGTCCCTCCATATCTGCCCTCTGCCCTCGCAACCTCCCCTACAAAATAAAACAATAAATAAATAAATAAATAAATAAATAAATAAATAAATAAATGTTTATAAATCGGTGTGCAAAGCTATGGTGTGTCATACAGTAACGTAGTATGTGCCTTTTGGCCCAAACAGCTTTCCTTACAGATGTACATTACAGGGAGTCATTGGTCTGGTCCGAGGCCTCTGGCTTCTGCTACACCATCAATACTGACTCCTCACCAGGGTTCCTCTCATATCTTGTTGCTGCCCTGTGTCATGGAGATATTTTCACACGCTCCAGCAGCAGTTCATAGATGGGGTAGATGTTGGGGTGAACCAACTCAAAATCCTGGATCTGGGCTTGAGGGGTAGCTGAGTTAGTGACCCATACCCATGCCCCCAGAGCCAGCTCTCTGGCACTGCCTGGGCGTGGGACACAGCCATCCTGGTGCAGCCTTCAAACATCAACACGGCCTCAGGTGACAGCCCAGACCACAAACATCTGCATGGCCTTTGGTGGTAACATAGGCCATGGACACAAATAAACCCCTACTTGCTGCAGAGTCACAGACCCAGAAATGAAATGGCCTTCAGTGGCTGCACAGGCCAAGACCTCACCATGGTCTTCGGTGGCATCTCAGGCTATTCGCATCAGGCTGTTTCTCACCACGAGTGCATCTCCAGTTCTCCCTCTTTCATAACACACAGACCTTTTCTTCCTGTCCCATCTCTCTACCACATACTTTCTCATTTTAGAGAGCCTGCCTGGTGTGGGTGAGCCTCTGGCTGTCGTCCACCAGGCCCTACCATGTGGCAGCAAGCAGGCCTTGGCCCTTGTCTGGGTTACTTACAGTGACTTTTAAAGTAATCTACTTGCAGAAATGTTCTAGATGTTTATGATTTTACTCCAGTCTCTTCGAATGCTTGTCCTAACATCCAGTTCAGTAGGGACTCACCTTTAGCACATCTAAAGCATTCGATTTAATGTTCAAAGAAGCTACAATTCCTCTTTTCACACTTATCATCGGTTTATGTAACACGTAATTCAGTTGCATGGTGACATTACTAAGCACAACTGTTACGGAACGGATTTATGAACAAAAGCACTTAACACTTGGTAAGAGTGAGTAAGAGCTGGACCGGTGGGTACCCCACCCACCATATGGGCTTTCAGTTGGAGAGCACTATTATTGAAATTCAAGCGTGTCTTTACATGATTAATCATTCAGTCCTAATAATCCTAATACCTTTTCAGCCTCAACAATAATAATGAGTGAGGGCTGACCACTCTGCAGAAGAAAGTCCCCAGGGACTTAATTTTCCTCAGGATTACTTAGGATCACAAGTCAGCAAGTAGATGGCTCTCTAACTCAGGATGTCTGATGCTCTTATAAACACAAGGTCACACTGGGTCTAGAGAATGGGCTGTTACCAGGATAGTCATAAGTACCTAACAGTGACCTAGGCCATCCAGCCTCCATGCTTGTCAGCCCTAAGTGCCAGTGTGTCATGGGCTGACTATATGAGAATGTCACCAGGGAGGTGGTAGGAGCTGGTTCAGGTAGCCACAGAGGCTGCGACAGGAAAGGCAGGACTTCCTGAAGCTTATAGAGCCAATGGGAATAAAACAGGTCTGCTTTGGGTGCCAAAAAACATGGAGAATTTTAGGATAGCAGGAAAATTCAAAGGAAGAAAAGCCTCTTCATAACTTAGGAGTCAAGGCAGTCTTTACAGAGGACGTGTGGCGCTTCAGTGGCTATCAAGTGTAAGCAGATCTGGGGGTGGAAAGGAGGAGACATTCTAGGTGGAAGAAAAAGAAGCCAAGGCAGAGTGGTAGGAAGCAAGGGGCTGTGAAATAACTCAGCTTGCTTGCTAGGATGGGAGGTGAATGTTACCGGCAGTGGGAGGGAGGGCCAGAGGCTGCAACCAGGTTATAGGCTAATGTTTAGATTTAGTTGAAAATGAATAGCAAGCCTAGTTGTGTGTTTGCAAAGCCTCATCTCTTCTCTTCACTTGTCTGTTACTGAAACAAGTCACATCCTCCGGTCTCAGTTATCCAGTGTATAGAATGAGGATAAAAAATGCCATCTGCCTGTCTCACTGAGTTGCAGATTCTTTTCTATGTCTACAGGAGGGTAGAGTGGTACACAGTGAGGGAGGACTTTACAAGTATTGGCTCGTCCCACAACTGAAGTTGAGCCTCACAGACTTTTAGCTCGGGTCTGATAGCAGAAAAGGGGGAAGGGAAGAGGAGAGGCAGTGCAAGTCAGGAGAACCAGTGTGGTAGACAGAGTGGGAGCGAGTGGCTATGGTATGAGGGCTTTGAAACATTCTTTATCTTCAACTACCTTGTGTTTGTTGTTTTTGAGTCATTGTGACACTGCAATATCTCCCCAGGAAACAACTGGAGGCTTTGTCTCATGGTTTCAAAGGGTTTCCGTTCATCCTGGTATGGAGAATGGGTGTGTCCATTCATGGAGAATTATTTCTCTCTGTTATCTTGATTCATCACATGGATAAAACTCAGTCTGTCACAGTGAAATGTGAACAAGGCAATGGTCTGAGATCCAAACCTGTTTCTGTGTGTGTGTGTGTGTGTGTGTGTGTGTGTGTGTGTGTGTGTGTGTGTGTGTGTATCTTGTCTCTCTATCCAACTCTAACACCAGACTCCATTTGAATGTGTGGCCTTTCTTTCATGGAATGAAGAAGCTGGCTATATTTTGACATGGCAGGGAACACTGAGTTCCTGCCCTGCCTTTCTGTCCTTGCTACAGGCAACCCCAGGGGAGCAGTGACAATAGGAGTCATACGGTCTTTTTGAAAACAGCTTTATTGAGGTAGAACAGATGTATTGGGAAAGCACATCTGTTTATTGTACACTGTTTGTTGTGTGCAAAGCACCTTGATTGATAGCTATGCCAGCACTAATTCTGCTGATACCCAGCTCCCTTGTAAAACTTAACTGAGGAATGCAGTGTTTGGGCTGGGAAAATGGCAAGAGAAAGGAACACGAAGCCCTGTCCTGAATCTTTCGAAACTCCAGGCATAGACTGATAGGATGGACTCGGGAAAATGGTGGGGTCTGCCTATCTTGGAATTGAGGAAAGGCTAGTTGTGGGCACTAGCCTTATATTTATTTATTTTAAATTTTTTTTTTACCAAATAGCTGGAAATATGCATTCACCCATTCATTTATGGATGAATTATTTATTAATTATTATTTATTTATTTACACATTTAATGTGCATAAGTGTTTTGCTTACTTGTAGGTCTGTGCACCACACACATGAGGCCAGAAGACAGATATTGGGTGCCCTGGGACTGGAGTTACAGATGGTTATAAGTCACCATGCAGGTGCTGGAAAGGGGCCCTAGGTCAGAAGACAGTGTTCTTTATCACTGAGCCATTTCTTCAGTCCCTGTGAAGCCCTCACTGTGGTAATACCGGGCACCAGGGAGCTGGGTCAGTCATATAGGTTAGATGGACCACTAGTGTGGCCATGTTCTCTCTCTTGTGGCAGAACTAGGAAAACGATGAGGCTAGGGTCAGAAGCAAAATCAAAGAGGGAACAAGAGGTCTGAAGGGCTTCAGGTTTGTATTTGAGCCCTCAGGGTCCCTAAGAGACTTTAACTTGCTTTTGCCTTTGACTCTCAGAGCCTTCCAGTACAGCTAGCTGCCTCGCTGGTTCTAATCCCTAGTATCCCTTTGTTTGGTGCCCAACCATGTCAACAGCTAGCACAAAAAACTTTGATCCCCAAACCCCCATCAGGTTCAAGCAGTGACCATTCCTGCACATTGGCCACAAGTAGAAGTGTGTGTGTGTATGTGTGTGTGAGTGTGTACACTCATGCACAGGCATGAGCATATATGCACACATGCTTACAGGTGTATAGAGAAAGACAGGGTATTTACTTTAAAAAAAAAACTGAGATAGTCACTTGAAACAAATAAAAGCAACAATGAAAGTCTCCAAATTGTGAGAACAATTCTCATTTGTGTTCGCTGTCCTGGGATAGATCAGGGCCAATTTATATAAATTCCAGGTCTGAATGTCTTCACCCTCCCCCCTCCTCCCTCAAAGATTCTCAACTTCAAACCCACCCAATTCCAGACCATTTTGGGGATTTCAGGATTCTAATGTTGCTTCTTTATGTCTTTATTGGTCCTTTGATAGAGAAATTGAAAAAAAAGAAGAAAGATATGCAGAAGAACAACAAAAAGCTATAATTATGAAGATTCAATTTAATTTTAAAGCTTGTGGACAGAAAAGAAGAAGCTAGAAAAGAAGGGTCCAAATTAATTTAGCAGGGAAGCATTGCATGAAATATTGTTGAAGTTTAATAACCATGCAAAGACAGATGATATGTGTGGAAAAATTAGTTGTAGGACCTCATAATAGTCTATTAATATTTCCTACAGGCGCAAAACCTTTTTTAAAAAAATAATTGTGACAAAGTAATCTTTTGAAAAAGAGAGAGTTGAAAAAAGAATCTTCAAAAGGAGACAGAGATGATGAAGGCACAGGGAGGCTGAAGGGATGTTTGATGTGTCTCACCACAGCCAGCCCAGAGAGGTCCAGCCCAGAGGGGAACTGAAAATGCACGGAGGACATACACGGGCATATCAGCACCCAGAAATCTAAGAAAACTGTATATGTTTCAGACTTTCTTAGTGATGGGTTGGTGAATCTTGGTGCAAATTGCCTGGTATCCCTGCCCACAAGGTCAGTCATGCAGATTAAAAAAAAAAAAAAAAAAAAAAAAAAAAAAGCAAAACAAAACAAACAAACAAACAAAAACAGACAACTACAGATTGGTCAGCTGGTTACTGGAGCCCTATACTGGAAATCAGAGAACTGTCTGATAGTGCTAGGTGCTTGACTGTCCCCCTTGGTCCCCCATGGCTCCTCTAGCTATGTCTTCCTGCAGAGACCCAGTCCCACTTCTGATTTTACAAAGCCTGGGATTCTAAGAACAAAGGCTCTGAGTTCCTTTTATTCTGCTTTAGCAGTAGGGGAAATGATTCTGTACACTCCCAGTTCCAGAGAGTATTGTTCCAGTGGAGACTCAATAAATGTGCACTGGTTGAACTGGGTTCTGTTTCGGGGAACAAAAAGAGCAAAGCAAAGAAAAATGGTACTTCTTAATAACGTGTTGTTCACACTATAAAGCTTTGCACCGGAACTTTCTCTATTCGTCACAACAAACTTGCAAAGCCGTTGGCATCGCACCCTTTACACAGAAGACGTTTCCCTGATTCACCTGGGAACTGGCAGAGCTGAAGGGTAAAATGCCCTGCCTCCAGAGAGGTCTTGCCTGTGGAAGGATCAGCGATATTGACTCCTCTTTCCTGTAGGGGTCTCCTCTGCCCGGTGTTTTGTTTTGGTGCGGTGCGGTGCGGTGCGGTTTCTCTGTGGCCCTGGCTGTCCTGGAACTCACTTTGTAGACCAGGCTGGCCTCGAACTCAGAAATCCGCCTGCCTCTGCTTCCCAAGTGCTGGGATTAAAGGCATGCGTCACCACGTCCGGCTCCCCTGCCCTTTTTGACTCACCCAGGCTGCCTCTAACTTTGGTCCCAAATTCCTAAGATTGCCTCTGTCTACAAAGTAACTTGGAGCCATTTCCAAATCAGCACGGGTCTACTCCAACCCAGGCTCTAGAGTGCACCCCTCTCAGGACAGGAATGCCACGGAAGCATAGGGGGTGGGAACAGATCAGGCAAGGCTGTCAGGAAGGCCTGAAGACACCTGAATAGCACAGTCATGGGTGCGGGGTTGTACAATGGTGTCCAGCTCTGATCATTCTGATGAGAGCCACTTAGATGCTTAAAGGGTTCAAGCTTCTTTCTCCCATTTCATCAGTGAGACACAGAAGGCTAACTTACTCTGAGTTCCTACATCAAGCTATGTGTTCTTGGCTGGGACAATGGCATCCATGTTTGTCACACTCTCAGGGGGCTATGGTAACCGTGGGCTGTCAAAAGCAGTCTACAGATCTGAGATTTGTGCAACACATTCACAGCTAAACAGTTTCAATCTTTATCCTTGCCCCACCCACCAGGATGGAGAATCAAAACCTACACTGTCCATCTTAAGCTCTTCAATACTCAATATATTATTATTGTTGTGGGGGGGGGTGAGTTTTGGTGGTGGTGGTTGTGGGTTTTTGTTTGTTTGGTTGGTTGGTTGGTTTTTTGTTTTTGTTTATTTTTTGCTTTAGTTTTGATGTAGGTATAGTTTGAGGATAGTTTTTGTTTTTGTTTTTCTTGGTATTGTTTTTGTGTTTTCTTTCTTTTTTAAAAAAGATTTATTTATTTATTTTATGCATATGAGTACACTGTAGTTGTCTTCACACACACACACCAGAAGAGGGCATCAGATCCCATTACAGATGGTTGTGAGCCACCATGTGGTTGCTGGGAATTGAACTCTGGATCTCTGGAAGAGCAGTCAGTGCTCTTAACGTCTGAGCCATCTCTCCAGCCTGTGTTTTCTTTCTTGACACAAAGACTTTGAAGCCCAGGATGGTCTCAAACTCAGTATGAAGGCTGGGCCAGCCTTGAAATATGGTGGTTCTCCTACTTCCATGCTCTCAGGTGCTGGAACTTAAGGTGTGTGCCGCAGTTCTTAGCTCAGTAAGTTGTTCTGGGTCTGTTTTAGCAGAGACAGTGGTCTGTAGGGCTAACATGGAGACAGGACTGCATGTGCAGCTCGAGACTCACCCAAAGCTTCGTTCTCGTTGCCTCTTTCCACTCCTCTCTTCCATGGAAAAAAATGATGTTTTTACCAGGAATATAGAAAGCACATCACACATTTAGAGGCCTTTCCTTAGTCTCGGGGACACCGCTACAGGCCAGGGTAAGAGAACAAGTGGTGCTCTTGACACAGGACCATTTCTAGAAGATGAAAAACCTATGGTCCATGTAGGGCAATAATGCTTCCAAAGTGCAATGATTTCTCCTGATAATGAAGCAACCATAGCAATATGGATATCTGAGACTATATAGGATGCTCACCCTTAAGGATACCTCCTATAGTTTGGATATAAAATGTCCCCCAAAATATCAGATGTTAGTCTTCTTAGAACTCCACTGGTTTTCTGCCTGGCTACAGGTTCCATATCCCCAGTTCTGTGAGTCACAGCTATGGTCACGTCACCCCCATTGGTTCTCAAGAAACTCCCCTATCCCATGTCTCTGTCATGTCCTCAAGATGCCCCCTACCTCCCCACCCCATCTTCCAACCCAAAATTTACTATGTCTACAAGAAATGCAGGGATGGAGCAGAAACTGAGGGAATGGCCAACCAATAACCAGCCTGATTTGAGACCCATCCCACAGTGAAGCACCAATCCCTGACACTATTAATGATACTCTGTTATGCTTGCAGACAGGAGTCGAGCATGGCTGTCCTCTGAGAAGCTTCACCTAACAGCTAACTCAGAGGATGCAGACCCTCAGCCAAACAGTGGATGGAGCTTGAGGACTCTTATGGAAGAGTTGGGGGAAGGAACATAGACCCTGAAGGAGACATGAACTCCACAGGAAGACAGAGTCAGCTAACCTGGATCCTTGGGGGCTCTCAGAGACTGAACCATCAATCGAGAGCATACATGGGCTGGACCCCTGCTGCACACGGGTAGCAGATGTGCAGCTTAGTCTTAATGTGGGTCCCAAACAACTAGAGTGGGGGCTGTCCCAAAAAAGCTGTTGGCTGTTTGTGGATATGTTCTTCTGGTTAAGCTGCCTTGTCTGGCCTCAGTGGAAAAGAATGAGCCTAGCCCCACAGACACTTGATGTGCCAGGGTGAGGGGAATACCCAGGGGGAGGGGGGTCCTCTACCCTTTCAGAGGAGAATGGAAGGAGAAAGGTGGAAGAGTTGAGGGGGTTGATCGGTAGGAGAGGCAGTAAGAGGAATGGAGAGTGAAGAAATTAATAATTAATTAATTTAAAAGAATCTATCGTCTGTTGAAAGCTTAGTCCTCAGCTGGTGGTGCAATTGAGAGGTGACTGGATCAGGAGAGTGCTGGCTTCAACACTAGATTAACCTACTGATGACTAACTGAAGATGCTAATGGAGGCAAGCTGAAGTGAAGGAAATGGCTCTCTTGGGGCCTTTGAAGAGCATGTCTTGTCCCCACACCCTGTTTCTCCTCTTTTGCTTCCTGGCCACCATGAGATGAGCTGCTTTATTCCGCTACAGTATAATGGACAGCCAGCCTCACCTTGGGCCCAAAAGCAACAGATCCAGCCAACCACATGCTGGAATCTCTGCTGGAAAAGACAGATTAAAAAAATGTGATGTGTGTGCACAGCTACAGTATCACCTTTGAGTGCAGCAATCCTGCCTAGCCCTGAAATTTTATCAAAAGTCTTTCTGAGGTATGGCATCAGATTTGCATTTTTATGTAACATGCAAAGATTTTTTTTTAAAAAAAAGGAATATCCTTAGTAGGTAAGTCAGTGATAAAATTCTTAAGGCTAATAAATACACAAATTAGAATTATCGAGAATAACATCCCATGTAGTCCTTCATCTAACATTCACTGGGAGCTTCCACTAAGCACTGAGAAGATAACGCAGATCAGGCTCGGCTCTGGGGTGACCATTGCCTAGCTGTAGAGAACAAAGAATTCAATAGCACAGGTTAAGCACCCAGAAGTGCTCCTGCGCTCCATGGCTTTCCCAGAAGGCTTCCTCTTTCTGGGAAATTGTCTTTCTTCTCTAGGTTTTAGGCTTGTAAGGGGAGCAGCTGTTGTATGGATTTTGCCTTTGTGTTTAGATTTTTGTGTAATGGAACACTCAGAGAGCAGTGGCGTAAAGCATCCATGGTTTCTGTGATCATGAATCAGTATAACAGCCTGATCTTACCCAGGTGGTTCTTTGGGTTCCTATCTGGACATATTGATGATACTGTCGGATCACTGTTCAACTCTGCTTCTTTTGTTTGGTCACTTGGCTGGCTGTCGGGGGTGGGGGCAAGAAAGACTGGGCCACACATCTCTCAGTATGGAACAGACAAACCCAAATTTGTTTTCATGTTGGTGAAAATCATCTTAAAGAACAGGATGAGCTTTTAAGTGAGGGGGGCTTAGAACTGGAAAGGTGCCATGTATGCTGCACTGTATCTACCCAAAAATGAAGGCTACGGCCAACCCAAATTCAAGGGTGAGGAAAAAGACTTCACCTCCTATTGGAGAAACACTAAAGCCAGGAATAGTGAAAACATGGCCATTTCTGCCATCAGCCACAACGTCTCTGGCCTAACCAGAGGTAAGTACTGAAACTGGGCCAATCATAATATTTCTCTCCCTGTAACAAGCTTCACTCACTAGCCTAGGAGCAGGTAGCTGAACTACTGTTTTAATCAAAGATCTTCATCAGGCCTTTTCTTCTGCTGGTCAGAGAGCCCTGTATCAATGGTAGGAAAATGTTGAGTCTAGAACGTGAGCAATGTTCTCACCCATCCCACAGCCCCACCATTGACACAGAAGTTTCTTTTTTCTTCTTGGTTGATAAATCCATGCATGCATATAATGTTTTGATCAAATCCATCCCCTGTTCTCTTCCCTCCAACTCTCCCCTTACATCTACCATCACTATTTCCTCCCAATTCCATGTGTTCTTTTTGTTGGTTTTTTTAAACCCATAGAGTCAACTTCCTGCTGCCATTGTATGCCTAAATGATGGCCCTCTGTCTACTGGAACACGGATAGCTTCTCCCCTGTCATATCCCTGAAGAAAATTCCCTCTCCTCTCCTCTCCTCTCCTCTCCTCTCCTCTCCTCTCCTCTCCTCTCCTCTCCTCTCCTCTCCTCTCCTCTCCTCTCCTCCCCTCTCCTCTCTTTTCCTCTCCATTCCTCTATTTTCCTATCCTCTCCTTTCCTCTCCTCCCCAGGCAGTTACCAATTGCCAATAGCTCCTCAGCTGTGGGGGGAGGGGGGCCTCTCATCTCCTCCCCATCCCTGCTGAGATTTTGGGCTGCTTTGAACTTGTGTAGGTCTTATGCATACAATTCCAGCTGCTGTCAGTTCACATATGCAAATGTCCTGTTGGGTCCAGGAAATCCAGTTTCACTATAGTCCTCCACTTCCTCTGTTTGGATTCCTTTAACTCCTGTCTTTTCTACAAGCACCAAAGCCTTCTAATTAGTTGACTTTTTGATCCAAACTAGGTTTTGATATCTATAGCCAAGTGTGTTCTATAGCCAAGTGTCTATAGCCAACATGAGGCTAAAATCATATTTGTCTAGTGGAGGAAATATTTGGCAATGAGAAATGGTGAGCCAGAGGCCATTGTTTGGACAAGTGGGGGTGCCTGGAAGAAACAATTAAAACATGAACAGTGATAGCAAAAGAACAAACATAAGTAAACAATAACAGTGTCCAAAGAGAGACAGTTGCTTTGTTGACAACTGGATTCTAAAAGAGAAAAGGGGGGACTAGAAAGGCATTTGGACCACAATGGGGTTTTAATGACCTCAAAATATTTGATATCTAAGAATTCAAATTTACTTTTGAAGATGAGGAAATATTCTTAAAACCGAGAATGTCATCATGAAATCAATCTGGTGATGAGAAAAATGGTGGATTTGAAAAGCAGCAGATAAAATGTATCAAGAGATAAATCTTGAGACAACAGGACCTTGGTTTGAGTCTGAAGAAAGTAGCGCTGAAGGAAAGAACAAAGAATATGCAAGGCAAGATTGAAATGGAAGGGAAGACAATGTGCAGAGCAGGAGAAGCTTAACATGAAGCCAGATGTGGGATTCTGGATGACAGACATATATTATGGCAGAATCATCTATTATACAATCAGCCAAGGCTAAAGGAAGCTCAGATTGAGGTTGGGGCCAACGATCTTTATATGGAAATCATCAAACAGCTATCAGATGTCAAAGGAAGACCCTCTACAAGATGTTCACTGTGAAAAATGCCACGAATGTCAAAATGCACAGAAATATCTCCTGGACTGGGGCTGATATGAATACTGCTGAACTGTTAGTAGCAATGAGAAAAGTGCTGCTTGTGTTCTTACAAGCATAGTAAGAAATGGGAGGGTGGCTTAACTTCTTTTTTTTTTTTTTTTTTTTTTTTTTTTTTGTATTTCTTTTTTTTTTTTTTTTTTTTAATATTTTTATTACATAATTTCCTCAATTACATTTCCAATACTATCCCAAAAGTCCCCCATAGCGCCCCCCACTTCCCTACCCACCCATTCCCATTCTTTTGGCCCTGGCATTCCCCTATATTGGGGCATATAAAGTTTGCAAGTCCAATGGGCCTCTCTTTCCATTGATGGCCGACTAGGCCATCTTTCGATACATATGCAGCTAGAGACAAGAGCTCCAGGGTTCCGGTTAGTACATCATGTTGTTCCAACAATAGGGTTGCAGATCCCTTTAGCTCCTTGGGTACTTTCTCTAGCTTCTCCATTTGGAGCCCTGTGATACATCCAATAGCTGACTGTGAACATCCACTCCTGTGTTTGCTAGGCCCCGGCATCGTCTCACAAGAGACAGCTATATTTGGGTCCTTTCAGCAAGATCTTGCTAGTGTATGCAATGGTGTCAGCGTTTAGAAGCTGATTATGGGACGGATCCCTGGATACAGCAGTCTCTAAATGGTCCATCCTTTCATCACAGCTACGAACTTTGTCTCTGTAGCTCCTTCCCTGGGTGTTTTGTTCCCAATTCTAAGAAGGTGCACAGTGTCCACACTTTGGTCTTCATTCTTCTTGAGTTTCATGCGTTTAGCAAATTGTATCTTATATCTTGGGTATCCTAAGTTTTGGGCTAATATCCACTTATCAATGAATACATATTGTGTGAGTTCTTTTGTGATTGTGTTACTTCACTCAGGATGATGCCCTCCAGGTCCATCCATTTGGCTAGGAATTTCATAAATTCATTCTTTTTAATAGCTGAGTAGTACTCCATTGTGTAAATGTACCATAATTTCTGTATCCATTCCTCTGTTGAGGGACATCTGGGTTCTTTCCAGCTTCTGGCTATTATAAATAGGGCTGCTATGAACATAGTGGAGCATGTGTCCTTTTTACCGGTTGGGACATCTTCTGGATATATGCCCAGGAGAGGTATTGCTGGATCCTCCGGTAGTACTATGTCCAATTTTCTGAGGAACCGCCAGACTGATTTCCAGAGTGGTTGTACAAGCTTGCAATCCCACCAACAATGGAGGAGTGTTCCTCTTTCTCCACATCCTCGCCAGCATCTGCTGTCACCTGAATTTTTGATCTTAGCCATTCTGACTGGTGTGAGGTGGAATCTCAGGGTTGTTTTGATTTGCATTTCCCTGATGATTAAGGATGTTGAACATTTTTTCAGGTGCTTCTCTGCCATTCGGTATTCCTCAGGTGAGAATTCTTTGTTCAGTTCTGAGCCCCATTTTTTAATGGGGTTATTTGACTTTCTGGAGTCCACCTTCTTGAGTTCTTTATATATATTGGATATTAGTCCCTTATCTGATTTAGGATAGGTGAAGATCCTTTCCCAGTCTGTTGGTGGTTTTTTTGTCTTATTGATGGTGTCTTTAGCCTTGCAGAAGCTTTGTAGTTTCATGAGGTCCCACTTGTCAATTCTCGATCTTACAGCACAAGCCATTACTGTTCTATTCAGGAATTTTTCCCCTGTGCCCATATCTTCAAGGCTTTTCCCCACTTTCTCCTCTATAAGTTTCAGTGTCTCTGGTTTTATGTGAAGTTCCTTGATCCACTTAGACTTGACCTTAGTACAAGGAGATAGGAATGGATCGATTCGCATTCTTCTACATGTTAACAACCAGTTGTGCCAGCACCATTTGTTGAAAATGCTGTCTTTCTTCCACTGGATGTTTTTAGCTCCCTTGTCGAAGATCAAGTGACCATAGGTGTGTGGGTTCATTTCTGGGTCTTCAATTCTATTCCATTGGTCTATTTGTCTGTCACTATACCAGTACCATGCAGTTTTTATCACAATTGCTCTGTAGTAGAGCTTTAGGTCCGGCATGGTGATTCCACCAGAGGTTCTTTTATCCTTGAGAAGAGTTTTTGCTATCCTAGGTTTTTTGTTATTCCAGATGAATTTGCAGATTGCACTTTCTAATTCGTTGAAGAATTGATTTGGAATTTTGATGGGGATTGCATTGAATCTGTAGATTGCTTTTGGCAAGATAGCCATTTTTACAATGTTGATCCTGCCAATCCATGAGCATGGGAGATCTTTCCATCTTCTGAGATCTTCTATAATTTCTTTCTTCAGAGACTTGAAGTTTTTATTATACAGATCTTTCACTTCCTTAGTTAGAGTCACGCCAAGATATTTTATATTATTTGTGACTATTGAGAAGGGTGTTGTTTCCCTAATTTCTTTCTCAGCCTGTTTATTCTTTGTGTAGAGAAAGGCCATTGATTTGTTTGAGTTAATTTTATATCCAGCTACTTCACTGAAGCTGTTTATCAGGCTTAGGAGTTCTCTGGTGGAATTTTTAGGGTCACTTATATATACTATCATATCATCTGCAAAAAGTGATATTTTGACTTCCTCTTTTCCAATTTGTATCCCTTTGATCTCCTTTTGTTGTCGAATTGCTCTGGCTAGGACTTCAAGTACAATGTTGAATAGGTATGGAGAAAGTGGACAGCCTTGTCTAGTCCCTGATTTTAGAGGGATTGCTTCAAGCTTCTCACCATTTACTTTGATGTTGGCTACTGGTTTGCTGTAGATTGCTTTTATCATGTTTAGGTATGGGCCTTGAATTCCTGATCTTTCCAAGACTTTTATCATGAATGGGTGTTGGATCTTGTCAAATGCTTTTTCCGCATCTAAGGAGATGACCATGTGGTTTTTATCTTTGAGTTTGTTTATATACTGGATTACGTTGATGGATTTCCGTATATTGAACCATCCCTGCATCCCTGGGATGAAACCTACTTGGTCAGGATGGATGATTGTTTTGATGTGTTCTTGGATTCGGTTAGCAAGAACTTTATTGAGGATTTTTGCATCAATATTCATAAGGGATATTGGTCTGAAGTTTTCTATCTTTGTTGGGTCTTTTTGTGGTTTAGGTATCAGAGTAATTGTGGCTTCATAGAATGAGTTGGGTAGAGTACCTTCTGTTTCTATTTTGTGGAATAGTTTGTGAAGAACTGGGATTAGATCTTCTTTGAAGGTCTGATAGAACTCTGCACTAAACCCATCTGGTCCTGGGCTTTTTTTAGTTGGGAGACTATTAATGACTGCTTCTATTTCTTTGGGGGATATAGGGCTGTTTAGATCATTAACCTGATCTTGATTCAACTTTGGTACCTGGTATCTGTCTAGGAACTTGTCCATTTCATCCAGGTTCTCCAGTTTTGTTGAGTATAGCCTTTGGTAGAAGGATCTGATGGTGTTTTGGATGTCTTCAGGATCTGTTGTTATGTCTCCTTTTTCATTTCTGATTTTGTTAATTAGGATGCTTTCCCTGTGCCCTCTAGTGAGTCTGGCTAAGGGTTTATCTATCTTGTTGATTTTCTCAAAGAACCAGCTCCTTGATTGGTTGATTCTTTGAATAGTTTTTCTTGTTTCCACTTGGTTGATTTCACCCCTGAGTTTGATTATTTCCTGCCGTCTACTCCTCTTGGGTGAATTTGCTTCCTTTTGTTCTAGTGCTTTTAGGTGTGTTGTCAAGCTGCTAATGTGTGCTCTCTCTAGTTTCCTTTTGGAGGCACTCAGAGCTATGAGTTTTCCTCTTAAAAATGCTTTCATTGCGTCCCATAAGTTTGGGTATGTTGTGGCTTCATTTTCATTGAACTCTAAAAAGTCCTTAATTTCTTTCCTTATTCCTTCCTTGACCAAGGTATCATTGAGAAGAGTGTTGTTCAGTTTCCACGTGAAGGTGGGCTTTCTATTATTTATTTTGTTATTGAAGATCAGCCTTAGTCCATGGTGATCTGATAGGATGCATGGGACAATTTCAATATTTTTATATCTGTTGAGGCCTGTTTTGTGACCAATTATGTGGTCAATTTTGGAGAAGGTACCATGAGGTGCTGAGAAGAAGGTATATCCTTTTGTTTTAGGATAGAATGTTCTGTAGATATCTGCCAGATCCATTTGATTCATAATTTCTCTTAGTTTCACTGTGTCCCTGTTTAGTTTCTGTTTCCATGATCTGTCCATTGGTGAAAGTGGTGTGTTGAAGTCTCCCACTATTATTGTATGAGGTGCAATGTGTGCTTTGAGATTTACTAAAGTTTCTTTAATGAATGTGGCTGCCTTTGTATTTGGAGCATAGATATTCAGGATTGATAGTTCCTCTTGGAGGATTTTACCTTTGATGAGTATGAAGTGTCCCTCCCTGTCTTTTTTAATGACTTTGGGTTGGAAGTCAATCTTATCAGATATTAGAATGGCTACTCCAGCTTGTTTCTTCATGCCATTTGCTTGGAGAATTGTTTTCCAGCCTTTCATTCTGAGGTAGTGTCTATCCTTTTCTCTGAGATGAGTTTCCTGTAAGCAGCAAAATGTTGGGTCTTGTTTGTGTAGCCAGTTTGTTAGTCTATGTCTTTTTATCGGGGAGTTGAGTCCATTGATATTAAGAGATATTAAGGAAAAGAAATTGGTGTTTCCTGTTATTTTTGATGTTAAAGTTGGCATTTTGTTCTTGTGGCTGTCTTCTTTTAGGTTTGTTGAGGGATTACCTTCTTGTTGTTTCTAGGGCGTGGTTCCTGTCCTTGTATTGTTTTTTTTCTGTTATTATCCTTTGAAGGGCTGGATTCGTGGAGAGATAATGTGTGAATTTGGTTTTGTCGTGGAATACTTTGGTTTCTCCATCTATGTTAATTGAGAGTTTGGCTGGGTATAGTAGCCTGGGCTGGAATTTGTGTTCTTTTAGTGTCTGTATAACATCTGTCCAGGATCTTCTGGCTTTCATAGTCTCTGGTGAAAAATCTGGTGTAATTCTGATAGGCTTGCCTTTATATGTTACTTGGCCTTTTTCTCTTACTGCTTTTAGTATTCTATCTTTATTTAGAGCATTTGTTGCTCTGATTATTATGTGTCGGGAGGTATTTCTTTTCTGATCCAGTCTATTTGGAGTTCTGTAGGCTTCTTGTATGTTCATGGGCATCTCTTTCTTTAGATTTGGGAAGTTTTCTTCTATAATTTTGTTGAAGATGTTCGCTGGTCCTTTGAGTTGAAAATCTTCATTCTCATCCACTCCTATTATCCGTAGGTTTGGTCTTCTCATTGCGTCCTGGATTTCTTGGATGTTTTGAGTTAGGATCTTTTTGCATTTTACATTTTCCTTGATTGTTGTGCCGATGTTCTCTATGGAATCTTCTGCACCTGAGATTCTCTCTTCCATCTCTTGTATTCTGTTGCTGATGCTTGCATCTATGGTTCCAGATTTCTTTCCTAGGGTTTCTATCTCCAGTGTTGCCTCATTTTGGGTTTTCTTTATTGTGTCTACTTCCCTTTTTAGGTCTAGTATGGTTTTGTTCATTTCCATCATCTGTTTGGATGTGTTTTCCTGTTTTTCTGTAAGGACTTCTACCTGTTTGATTATGTTATCAAGTTTTTCTTTAAGGATTTGTAACTCTTTAGCAGTGTTCTCCTGCAATTCTTTAAGGGATTTTTGTGCTTCCTCTTTATTGTCTTCTTCCTTTTTAGCAGTGTTCTCCTGCATTTCTTTAAGTGTGTTATTAACGTCCTTCTTGAAGTCCTCTATCATCATCAGGAGATATGCTTTTAAATCCGTGTCTAGCTTTTCCGGTGTGTTGGGGTGCCCTGGACTGGGTGAAGTGGGGGTGCTGGGTTCTGATGATGGTGAGTGGTCTTGGTTTCTGTTAGTAAGATTATTACGTTTACCTTTCGCCATCTGGTAATCTCTGGGGTTAGTTGTTATCGTTGTCACTATTTAGAGATTGGAGCAGAAGCTGTGTTCCACTCACCAGCAGTCCCAAAATCCTGCGGCGGGGGTCGTGGGTAGCTGGCGGGTGTCAGGCAACCCTGCGCTCCTGCTACCCTGGCGCTGATCCGGCCGGGTGAGGCCTGTGGCCCTACTCAGGCTGGTTTCTGCTTCCCTAACTAATGCAGTCTCAGGTCCCGCGCAATTGGATTGGAGCAGAAGCTGTGCTCCCCTCACCAGAAGTCTTAAGATCCTGTGGCGGGTGTTGTGGGCAGTTGGCGAGTGTCAGCAGACCCTGCGCCCCAGCTGCTCAGGTGCTTTTCTGACCGGAAGAGGCTTGTGGCCCTGTGTGGGCCGGATTTCTCTCTCCCCAACCAGAGCAGTCTCAGGTCCCGCGTGATTGGACTGGAGCAGAAGCTGTGTTCCACTCACCAGCAGTCCCAAAATCCTGCGGCGGGGGTCGTGGGTAGCTGGCGGGTGTCAGGCAACCCTGCGCTCCCGCTACCCTGGCGCTGATCCGGCCGGGTGAGGCCTGTGGCCCTACTCAGGCCGGTTTCTGCTTCCCTAACTAATGCAGTCTCAGGTCCCGCGCAATTGGATTGGAGCAGAAGCTGTGTTCCACTCACCAGCAGTCCCAAAATCCTGCGGCGGGGGTCGTGGGTAGCTGGCGGGTGTCAGGCAACCCTGCGCTCCCGCTACCCCGGCGCTGATCCAGCCGGATGAGGCCTGTGGTCCTACTCAGGCCGGTTTCTGCTTCCCTAACTAATGCAGTCTCAGGTCCCGCGCAATTGGATTGGAGCAGAAGCTGTGCTCCCCTCACCAGAAGTCTTAAGATCCTGTGGCGGGTGTTGTGGGCAGTTGGCGAGTGTCAGCAGACCCTGCGCCCCAGCTGCTCAGGTGCTTTTCTGACCGGAAGAGGCTTGTGGCCCTGTGTGGGCCGGATTTCTCTCTCCCCAACCAGAGCAGTCTCAGGTCCCGCGTGATTGGACTGGAGCAGAAGCTGTGTTCCACTCACCAGCAGTCCCAAAATCCTGTGGCGGGGGTCGTGGGTAGCTGGCGGGTGTCAGGCAACCCTGCGCTCCCGCTACCCTGGCGCTGATCCGGCCGGGTGAGGCCTGTGGCCCTACTCAGGCCGGTTTCTGCTTCCCTAACTAATGCAGTCTCAGGTCCCGCGCAATTGGATTGGAGCAGAAGCTGTGCTCCCCTCACCAGAAGTCTTAAGATCCTGTGGCGGGTGTTGTGGGCAGTTGGCGAGTGTCAGCAGACCCTGCGCCCCAGCTGCTCAGGTGCTTTTCTGACCGGAAGAGCGTGGCTTAACTTCTAAATGAATGACTGAGAATGAACATTGAGACAGTAGGGTTTACAATAGACCCCAAGGCCCCTGCCCACAGACTTACAGGTTCCTGACCTCTCCCTTCAACAACATCCCTCCATGTTCTCAGTTCTACCATACAGTTCATTTGTGGTTGCTGTTTTTCACAGAACTGAAGGGAGGGGAAAAGAAAAAAAGAACGAGTTCAGAATTTGTATTAGCCATCTGAGGAAACATATTCAAATCACCACAAGCAGAGTCATAAAAAGCCTCTAGTATCTCCCACCACCCCAAGGATGGCAGCTTGAAGGAAATCAAGGCAAGGATGGAGGGGCATGATTGACCAAGATTGAGAACCAAATACTGCCTCTTAACAAGATTTATAGCGACGCTGCCACCTCAGGGACAGAGCAAGTCCCTAGAGAAATGGGAAGCCAATTGGGAGCCTTGGGGATGGAGGAGGCCAAGAGGCAGGTGGGAAGACCCAAAGGAACAGTGGCCAGGCAGAAATGGAATTCTTGTCTCTAATGTCCCCTATGCCTGCCTATTCTCATCTTTATAGAGCAGCTCTTCCCTGGCTTCCCCAATCCCCCGTTCTCTTTTCTTTCTTCCTTTCTTTAAATGCAGTCTAATCCCGAGTGTGAACTGATGTAGTTTGTGTGTTAGGGGGGAAAAAAACTCTCTCTTTTTCTGCCTTTTTTTCTTCTTCTTCCCCTGGCCCAGTTCATTATTTTTCTTTCTTGTCACTCAGTGTGATAGGTTGAACAGAAGTGCACAGATGAGCACTGAAAACGGTGTCACAAGGCCTTAATCTAGTCTTTAATGCCTGACTTCAGAGATGTCATTTATCTTCTAACTGCAGCAGGCATCCACCAACTTTATCTCTAATAATATATTGATGGATTAAAAGGGTCGGGCAGGAGACCGGGCTGGAAAAATTGCTTATTGACATCAAAATACAGTGCCCTCAACCTGATAAACATGGAGGGCTCGTGTATCTCCCAGAATAGTTGGCGTAGCTATAATTTTTTTTCTAACATGTTTCCCCAGGTTCATGGGGTGGTCCAGTAAAAATAAACAAATACCAAACATTATTTCTGTGCTGACATGGCTGGGGAACACATAAGATATTTTAGGAACACATTTTCGATGTCAGATTTGTTAATACACCTTCTTTATTTATGACATGTTATAGCATATTCTATGACAACTTGAAACAGGCACCTATAGTCTTGGCAGCATTCAGATATTCCTCCTACAGTTTGCTGGGGCAAAGGCTCCTGATAGCACCTGATTGTGCTTTTGGACAGTCGGGTAAAGCAAGGCTATTTCACCAGGGAGATGCAGCCAGTAATCTCAGAATGTAAATGAAGTCAGCCTTTGAAAAGCTCTCCTTTGTTTATTGTTCTCTTTATTTCATTGTGTGGCTGGCAAAGACACGTTTCAAAACATAGACCCTTATCCCAAGTAGGCTGTGCTCACACAAGTCAGTTTTAGAATAAACCAAAAATATAATCCACAACTTCTATCACAGACCTAGTGGGTAGCTCCTAATTTGTTTTCAAACCTTCCTTCTTTTGAACTGAATTTTGACTCATTTTGTTTTTACTATACAGATTATTAAGGATACTCTCCTGAGGGTTTGTTTGTTTATTTGTTTGCTTACTTATTTTATAAAGTCCCATTTGGTGGTTTCTTCCTGTTTTTTTTTGTTGTTTCTGTTGTTTTTTGATTTTTGTTTTTGTTTTGTTTTGTTTTTAATGAAAGGGCCTTCTTCAGCTCAACTTCCTTTGTTTTGAAAAAAAAAAAAAAAAAAAAAGCTCCCAAAATGTCTTACTCCATACTAAGCCAAACAGGAACACGTGACCCTATCTTTTTAAACTACTGCATAATTTATATTTTTTTCTTAAGTATAGGGGTAATATCGTAAAGGTTCTTTGGTAGATGTATCTGAAGGCAAAGAACCCATTATTCCAGCATTTTGTACATTTTAAAACCTGTTCTTACTGAAGACACACGCATCTTATTCAGAACCACCTGAGCTGAGATTCTAGACCTTGGCATCTACAGAAATCCCAGAAGAAAACTGTACAGTGGGATGCTGAGTGTCCAGGCATGCACATGGCTAAGCTCACAGATGACTACCCACCACAGATGTGGTGCCCAAGCAAAGGAGGGTCGCCCTCCTTTGCAGCAGTTTTCTGTCTATAAAATATATAAAAGAACTATACCATTTAAAAAGGAAGTTATGAGGATCCAATGTGTTCACAAATAATGACTGACTAACGGTATCTCAAACATGTGGTGGGTTCTCAGTAAGTTTTCTCTTGCTATCATTATCAACGTTAAACCAATTGTTGGGCTTGTAATGATGTCTCATTCCAACAGAAGGATGACTTGAGACTTGGTCATGTAAGGAAAGTATTTACTACATACAAAATATGGTAAAAAGAGGGATAAAGGGGGATGGAGGGAGCCAAGGCAATGCTAAAATAAAATCTGCAAACATTGACAAGTAATGACAGACTCAATTTACAGGACACTGATCATCTAGAAGGATCAACTCCAGGTCAGTTTGATGTTAAGGCCAGGTCCTCAATTCCAGAATTTCCCTTGTAGGCCAACACAGACTGTAGCAAGCATGGTTCAAAGCTGCTACAATCTATGAGCATAATGGAACCCACAACTTGATGTACCTACCACCATCTGACCTTTTCATCTTCTTCCACCCAGGCAGATGCCCATAGCTAATCGTCCCCAACCATCAAATCTCTAATCTAGAATTTTACTCCTTCACACTCTGCTTCAGTGGCTGTAGTGATAAAGAAATTATTGATTCTTGGTGCTGTCCTCAAATGGAGTCATCCCAGGATACAACAATAAACAGACCTAGACTTCCTGCTCAACTATGAAAGGGTCAGTGCGCTTGAAAGTGGTTGTTTGCAAGCTAGGTGGTATTCTTGAAACTTCCAGTTACATGTCTATTTTCAATATTTCTGTGAAGTTCAGATTTCACACCTTTTCTCCAACAATTTAACTTGAATGAATTTCTAATTAATAGAATTGAGAGAGAGAGAGAGAGAGAGAGAGAGAGAGAGAGAGAGAGCGCTCAAAAAAGATACAAACCAAGCTCATTCCTGGGTGGATTTGGCCAAATGCAAAGAAAATTCAGATTAATACTATAAGCCTGCTGTCTAGGGTTTCTTAACTTTCACCTTTGACCTTCACCGTAACTGCATTGTGTTAACATGAGGAAACTGAAGCTCACCAAGGACAAGCCACTTGTCCATCGTTACATAGTAAGACAGTAGCAATGTTAGGATCTAAAACCAAGCCTCATGTGCTGAGTCAAAGGCCAAACCACTGATTCTACTGATCATGTTGTAGTAGTTGAATATTATAGTGATGTGTATCTGAAGTCTGGGGTTTGATCAGGCCATAGGGAGGACAGCTTTTCTATCTAGCAAACTCTGTCTGTGGAAAGAAGCACATGGAATCCGGGCATAATAACAAGACCCTTGAGCTTAAGCTAGAAAACTCAGTTTCCACTGGTGAGATTTCCCTTGAGAATGATCATTTTTTACTTTTAAATTCACATGTACTGCCCAGAGACTTTAAAGATACTAGAACTCTATTTTGATATCCAGATGGTCCTGAAAATAATGGTTATATTTTTTACATGCTCCTAAGAACTGAAGGCTTCTGGGTAGTTAAGAGGCTCTATGTTGCTGATGATAGCATAATTATCAGAAAGTATAACTAACCATGAGAAGGTGATCTCTTCTTATCTGATAGTATCAGAAGCCCCTTCATTGAAGCAGAAGGACATGTGAGAATTGGTCATCAGCAGGGCTGATGGCAGTCATAGCTGCAAAGGAGGGTTCAGGCCTGCAGTCATAGCTGCAAGAGAAGCTTCAACCCTGCAGTCATAGCTGCAAGGGAGGGTTCAGCCCTGCAGTCTTAGCTACAAGGGAAGGTTCAGCTCTGCAGTCATAGCTGCAAGGGAGGGTTCAGCCTTGCAAATTCAGGTGGTACAGAAGACTATGGTGACAGGCTACCTAGATGGAAGGACAGGTGCCAAGCCATGGTGGATAGGCCAGAGCAGACTTGTGATGAACAATGAAGTTAAACACCAGAGGGCAGGAGATCAAAATACAGCCTAAAGAACTTGGAAGAACAGGGCTAAGAAGACTAGAGCAAACAAAATGGAATTTTAAAATAAGTAAAGTCTTGAAAAAAAGCAATAAATATGATTACTCATTGTTAGAAGTAAGAAAAAGGTATTTTAACACAGTAATATCAAATCTACTAATAAAAGAAACAAAAGATGTTGTAAAGGTTTGGAAAGGCAAAGCCTAGCTGGACACCTTCAAAAGTTTTTTAGAACATTCTTTTAGGTATCTACTCCTTATGGGAAAGCTAGTGGTGATATGACTACACAACTTTTAGCTTCTTTCTCAAAGGTCCAACCTTATTGCCTCTTGCCATCTCTTTCCCAGTGGGCATTCATCATTGATGGAATCTGGTAAAGTGCCCAGTCAAGATTACTTACCACAGCATCTGCTTAGCCCAGATGGATTTGATTCAACAAAGAATAGACAAGGTTCCTGGTTTCTCTCTGGATCACTCACCATGCTCTGTCCAGATTCTTCCTCATATTATCTTCATTTTCCCTTTACTGTAGAGAGACCATCAGCATGACCACTACTCCGCTGGAAAATGGGGTGCAAAGTTATTGATGCTTCTCCTATTTGCTGATCAGGCAGAACAGAGGAGCACCCATCACCACACTGAAGACTCATGGCCCAATGGTTTCTTTCCCCTTCAGACTTTGATTATATAGTAAAACTCTTGTGTGTTTACAGACCCCGCAGGCTAACCTTCACAAGAACCCATTGCTGGGGGTTCTCTTTGGGATGTGGGGTATTTGGTGGTTACTTATCTCCAGTTTTTATCCTTTACTGGCCATCTCAGGACAAGCAAAAGTCCCCCACAACACTATTATATATATAATTTCTTTGCACTATAATTCAATTTAATATATTAAATAAAAGGCAGATGCCATCTTTAAAATGATCAAGAATACAAACTTAAATAAATTGACAAGACTACTAATGACTGATCAAAAGAACATGGAGATTACAAACATAGTTTATACAAAAACTGAAAGAGAGTGAAGAAAATAAATGAGAGGGAAGAAAATAGTAGAGAAAGACTAACTAATAGCTTTTTTTCTAAAATTGATAAAAGGCTAGATTCTCCAGATTGAGGTGCCACGGTGAGACTCAAAGAAAATTAAAATGTATTCATCATAGACATACCCCAGTGAAACTACAGAAAATCTGTAGCTTAAAAGTATTTCTTAGTGGGGTATGGCTTTGATCCTACCACTCAGGAGGCAGAGGCAAGTAGACCTCTGTGAGTTCAAAGCCAGCCTAGTCTACAAAGTGAGTTCCAGGACAGCTATCACATACCATACTGTGTCCTGCTTCTGCTGGTGGTGCCTGGACACCATTGGCACACTGTTCAGGGGAGGCAAAAAGAGGTCCAAAATGGGCAATCCATGCTCTCCTTCAACAGACCAGAAGGGGAAACAGTGGAGTCTGGGAGGAATGCTGTGGTTTCCCACCTCCTCTGTGTACCCAGGAACAGCTGGCATACCACTGGGAGTCAGCAACAAGCACTCCCAGTCCACACTTCTCCTCAGGGCATCCATGCACCAGGCATGACTGATTCAGAGTGAGTGCTGAGAGGGCCTGGAGGAGAGAAGGCCTTTCTCTGGAGCTTTAGGTATTGCTTTTAAAGATGTAGGCCTCCCCTGTAGCAATCCTTAATGGAGAGATGACCCTCTCTTGTTCACTTTGGTTTATTTGATGGTGGATATGAATGTATACACTTTATTCAGGGTGAACCAGGGATTAAATACCTTTTGTGGAAAGGAATACTCAGGAAGAGAAGCTCATTGGCTGACCACGGGGAAGCAGAGTGTGGGGAGTGCAGGGGCCGGTAATCTAGATACCTCATTAGCGTGGAGAACTCCAAGTGTTTTTGCTACATGACCCAGTGTCCATGGTCCTTAGTGAGATGGAGTGGTTTCATGTTCCAGAGCAGGTAGAGGCAGATAGGGAATGGCTCCACTTCTATCATTCTCAATTTTGAAATTCCCAGGGTTTGAGCTTATTCAACCTTAACACTCTTATGCCTGTCTGGCAACAAGGTCCCACATGCCCTACAATGCAAGATCCCTTGGATGGGATTTGGATGGGACCAAACCCCGTTCTTACAACCAAGGACAGAGGAGGCAGAGGCAGTATAGGAGGTAGAGGAGACACAACACCAAAGGAACAACTAGATCTCCTAGAAGGGCACCTGTAACCTGGTAACTACTGCCAAGGCCATATGCCTTCTTCCACAAGCTCCCTTCTCCTCTATTCTTATGGCTGTTTTTGTCATTCATACTAACTCTGCCACTTTCCAGCTTCTCTCTAGCTTTCCCAACACTTACCACTAGAGATTCTTTGCTAGGGAGGTCTATAACAGACATAACAAAATCAGAGGAACCCGGGATTGCCCACTTGAAGGATGTCAGACCAGATTGAGATCCCTCTACACCTCAATTCCATCTCCACCACCCACAGTCCTTTTCTCTGCTTTCCTTACTGAAACACAGGTAATTGCCTCTAGGAGGCCTCCATATACAGAGGTTGCAGATATTGGCGTTGCAGAATTAAAGCCACCAGCTGTGGCAGCACCATGCTCACCAACCTTAAAACTCATTTCCAGCTTTCCTTCAGCAATCCCTGGGATGAATATTGGCACATGGGAGTCATGGGTAAGCTCTACCCTAATGGCTATGCAAATACCCAGCAGCTTACCTACCTTTCAGCTTGTCCCTGCCTCCAAATTAGTCTGCACCCATGTTAATATCCTTCAGCAGAAAAATCAATCTCAGAAGAGGTTCCAAGCCACACTTTCCTGGCCACAATACATCCGATATGAGGTTGACCTTCTTCCCCTAACCATACCACCCCAATGCTCTTTCTCTGCTTCTTTTTTCTGACCACCATTAGCATCTGTTCCCATAAACATGAGCCCCATGGATCCTTACCCACAGAAAAATCACAAGACATTCCTTTTTTTTCAATCTACTCCTCCCCTTTGCCTTGTAGGACCCTCCTCAAGACACTATTCTACATGTTCCCATTATATCACCATCACCAAACCAATATGTGCTAATCCCCTGCTCTTCTCTGGTGCAAAGGCACTACCGGTTCCTGCATTAACCCCAATTTTCAAGGTTTCTTCACCCCTGCAATGATTTTTCCCCAGATTTATCTCCACAAGCCTGAAGAACTCACCTTATAGCTGGGAGGAAGCTGAAAGGAGAAAGAGATCTTCATCCTCTGCTCATTGGACTGGGTCTCACTGTCTCATTGGGCATGGCAGGAACTGCTGGAGCATCCCTCATCCAAACACACCATCTGTCCAGTGACTTCCAAGACAAACTTGACTAGGCAATGGCTTTCACTGCATACAGCCCTGAGTCCCTTCAATGCCAGATAACTGCCTTAGCAAGAGTTGTTCTCCAAAACTGGAGAGCCTTGAACTTACTGCCTGCTGAACAGGGAGATCTCTGGACATGCTATGATCCCAACACTCTACCCCATGGTACTCAAACCCCTTGGTAGCTTGGATTCTTCCCCTGCTTCGCCCCATACTAGTCATTGGAGCCCTGCTTCTCCTGGCACCCTGGCTCATCCAATTTCTAAAACAGCAGTTGAGTAGCATTGCAAAAATCACACTAATAAGGGTTTTGTTCTATACCAAACTGTTCCCAACATAGGAGACAGTTATTTCAATGACACCTCTCCTTTATAAAAACAAAAGGGAGCTGTTGTGGGGCAAGTGGACCATGCCACCAAACAGAAGAACCAAAATCCAGAGAGAGAATGAGAGGAGAGAAGAAAAAAAATGTCTTGTAGTAAGAAGAAAGGAAAGGGTGCAGGTAAGCTACAATGGATGGCCACACAGCCCAAGAGCAAACAAGTCCCTAGCAAATATAAAGGCCAAGGCAGGTGCTGATGGAAAATAATAAATATTAAGTCTATGAAAATTGACACTTAAAGACAAAGATATATATTTAAAACAAAAAAAGAATTAATGAGGGGAGGAGAAAAAGGAGAAGAGAAAGGGAGAGAGGGGGACAAAGGAAAAATTGGAAAAATAAGAATGATCTTTAAAAATAAGCAAACAAACGACCCCTGCCCAGGAATTATACTGCATAGAAAATTTAGTAGGAAAACAAAACAAAACAAACTCTGAAACTATTCCAGAGGAAGGAAGATGAAGACCGCAGAGGAAGAAGAACAGCAAGTGCTGTCGGGATGAGGGAAGGGGTAGCTGAGTTATTGGAAGCTCTGTCTTCCTTGCTGGACATCCTCCAAGCAGGAGCACTCACTCACTGTTCTGTAGCAGGAGCACTCACTCACTGTTCTCTAGAAGGAGCACTCACTCACTGTTCTCTAGCAGGAGCACTCACTCACTGTTCTCTAGCAGGAGCACTCACTCACTGTTCTCTAGAAGGAACACTCACTCACTGTTGTCTAGCAGGAGCACTCACTCACTGTTCTCTAGCAGGAGCACTCACTTACTGTTGTCTGTATGCATTTGTTTACTTTGGTTCCTTGGTTTCTGTTCACCAACTGAACACATCTTCCTGAGAAAGTTTTGAAGACTACCATTTGGTGGCCAAACCCAACAGGGCTGTGATATGTTTACCAACTTAAATCATCTGCCTACCTTCAACTCCTTATATAGCCATATCAAAACACACAGAACTCCGCTATTCCTCTCTGTTTTTTGGGACAGTGGTCAAGGAAAACACAATTCTACCAGTGTTGTTCAATAAAGTGGGAAACTTATGACATTATAATAAAGAGATTAAAATAAGAAATATGGAAAATAAGCAAGACTAGGTAATATATAAAGACTTTATATATTACCTGAAGCAGAGTAAAACTGAATATTCCACTTATCCATTGCTATAACCTTAAAAATACCCCAATTGTGTCTCATGTTGTTACAGGCCAAGAAATGAGACAGAAGCAAGCTGGGTGATTCTCCTCACATGGCTCCAGTTAGGATCCCATGCCAGCTTTCATCTGTTAGATTTGTGGTCTATAGATCCAAAGCCTCACTCTAGTACTTACCATCCTGTGGGTGACATCGAGAAGCCTGGGTTTGGCTAAGCTACCTCTCATGCTGTGTACTCCAGGGGCCTCTCTGTGGAGCTTGTCCTGCATGGTGGTGTTGTGATGGTCAGCCTCCCTGCACCATAGGCAATTCAAGGTTCCAATGGAACCTGGGGAAGCTGGTTTCTTAGACATGGATGCTGGTTTCATTTCTCCCAGGCACAATTCATTCTCCAACGCTGCCACACAGGCTGAAGGCAAAGAAAGAACCCTAAACCCTGGCTTTCACTGAGAGGAGAAGCAAAGGACTTTCAGCCATCTTTGATGCACCCCAGGATGTAAGTTTCACCATGAGTTCTAAACAGCTTCTCCAACGATGCAAAAAGAAGCAGACAGAGCATGGGGAGACAAAGGGAGCATGGGATGAGTAGGCTAGAAGAGGTCCAAAGGAAAAAGAAAAAGGCAAAGCCATCATGGGCTCTGTGATAGTTTGTATATTCTTGGATCCGGGAATGGCATCATTTGGAGGTGTGGCCTTGTTGGAATAGGTGTGACCTGGTTGGAGTAGGTGTGTCACTGTGAGTGTGGGCACAAGATCCTCACCCTAGTTGCCTGGAAGTCAGTCTTCCACTAGAAGCCTTTGGATGAAGACATAGAACTCTCAGCTCCTCCTGCACCATACCTGCCTGGATGCTGCCATGCTCCCACCTTGATGGTAATGCATTGAACCTCTGAATCTATAAGCCAGCCCCAATTAAATGTTGTTTTTTATAAGACTTGTCTTGGTCATGGTGTCTGTTCACAACAGTAAAACCCTAACTAATACAGGCCCCAAGGATTAGGGCATGCAGAGAGCACTGAAAGGTAATGTACCTCATCGGTACAACTCAGTTCAGGGCTTTCTTAAAACACAGGTTCAGCTAAGTCTAGGACAGGCCTGGGATGTGGCATTCCTAACAAGTTCCCAGGTGATACGCAGATGTTAATAGTGCTTTGGAGTAGCAAAGCCATAAATGATGTAGAAACCAACAATCTAAAACCAAGCTGAATACTTGGGAGGCTGAGGCAGGAGGATTTCCAAAAGCTTTAGGCAAACTGGCTTGACTGAGACCCTAGTTCAACAAACAAAATCCAAAACTGCATAGTGATAAAGAATTTCTAAAATTTAAGGGCAAAATGATAGCATTATCAGACAAGAAAGCCACACTGGACATATAAGTAACAAATCCAAAACAAAGGCTATAACAAATACATAAACTAGAAAGTCACAAAACATCTCCCTCCAATAAAGCAGAAGAGATGTAGTTAGCCATACTGACCAAGTGGGAGGGAACAGGAAAGAAAAGTTAGTTGTGCCTATCTTGATGGCTGGTTCTCTAACATCTGGAATCAATATATATTATTTAAAGTTGGCAAGTCAGTCATAGAAATATAATCCCAGAGGAATATACAGAGGAAAGTATAAGAAAACTAGACAAAGAGCATAGCATAAGAAGAAAAGCAAGCCAATAATATCTGTCCATTGTTATGGAAGAGTAAAGTTTACCAACAGGTAGTCTCCCAGTGTGCTGAGATAGTGACAGCCTTAGCCTTTGATAGGGCCTTGAGATTCTAGGAGACGCTCCACCCTCCCCCTGGCCAGCCGCCAACAGATGTCTCATCCATTAACCCAGCGCATCGTACAGATAATACCATCTGTTCTGAATTATGAAACTAAGAATATTATAATAAAAATACAATTGTAAAGAGAACCATTAGAATATAATCGCATCTTTTCTAAAGACTAGAAAAACTAAGCAGAGAGGGAGAAGCAAACAGAATGCGTAGTGCACGACCAAGGCTGTTGATGTAAAGAACATAAATAAGATGACAAAAATAACCAAAGTGCCAATCATGCAAATCCACGCAAATGAGCTTAGTCAAAAGAAAGGTCTTCAAGTGGCATCACAGGACAAAACTTAACTGGAGAAAAGTGTAGTAAACACAAATGAGAAGAAAATGGTCTGAATAACAAAACAGGTGGAATGTAAATAAATAAAACAGTTGTAAAAAAAAAGAAAAAGAAAAATGTTCAATTGCACACACAACAACATTAAATAAAAATCTTAAATCAAGATCTGTCTCAAGTTGTTAGGAAAAAAAATAACAAAATAATCCAAATAAAAAGCAATTCATGATCAAAGAAATTGGTAAGTTTAAAAACAATAACCAAAAAGTAATGCTAGTAAATACGAAAGTTTAATTTTAAAATAAAATGGTTTTAAAATTGGATGAATTACTCGTTGACTTAATCAAAATGAAAAGATAAGAAATCACAAAGTAGATACAAGCAGCCAAAAAGGAAGAGCAAAAGAATCTTTCATCTTTAAAATATTGATCTCTGTAGATCAATTAGAAACAGAACCTGGCTTGCGTAGCTGACTTTTGAGAAAATACGATTCACCAAAATGTGCCCACTAAGCAAGAGGACTCTGAACTAAGCGGTCTCGACTGAGAAAGAAGAAAAAGATGTTGAGGTACATGAACGAACCCCAACTCTCAGCCTTCACTCACAAGACAGCAGTGGGACATGAGCTTTGCAAGGGGGGCCAGCCAAACTGTAAGAAAGAAATTAACTCGAAAAGGCCCAGGGTGTATTTGCACTCTCAACGCAGCATCGAAACCGAACTTCTAAATAGCTTCCCACATATAAAACAAGTGTTCATTTATGAATATCGAAAAACATCAACAACACAAACAATAAATGGGATATTAAAAACCAAGTGAGTTTTATTTGCAAAATGTAGATATAACTCAATATTATGACGTCCCTTAGTATTCTTCACTACATTAGGAGCGGTAATTGCTTTACTGCAATTCAGTATCTTAAGAGTTCTCTGAAGAAAAGCATACAATCACATCAATAAAATTTAAAAACTATTTTATTAAAAATGATAAAATATAAAAATGTCTTAATCTAATAAATTATTTTTCTTCTCATCTTAAAAACAAGCACCAGTCAAGAGAAATGCTGAAGCTTATAACCTTAGCTGTGTAGAAAAATCACACGCAAACCTTTTAACTATGCTGATTCCTGGGTCCTGCTACCAGGTCTTCTAATTATTAGTACAGGGCAATGCCCAGACAAGAGGATTTCTTTAAGCTTCTAGATAAGTGCAGCTAAAGTTGAGGGCCACTGTACTGAAACCCTTTTATATTCAAAAACAAAGCAACAATATCTCTGTTTGATCATTAGTTACCATGGCACCAGGGGCACAGTTGTGCAATTAAAGTTGCATTGGTGACCAATGCAATACTGTAGGAAAGAATTGTAAAACTTTGGAGGGAGAAGTTACACACATTGATATTTTTCACTCTTTGTGTTTGGATTTAAAAACAACAGCAAGTAACAGTGGAATCCTTTAAGACAGTGAAATAGAATTGATACACATCGGCAGTAGTCAATAGCATTCACAGGATACTGCAATAACAAAGAATAACAAAAGGCATCTTCATAGTAGCAATAAAAACATTAAAATCTTGCAGTAAAAATAAAATGGAAGCATGTAAGATCTATATACAGAAACCCTGCAAACGCCATAATGTAAGAAAAAAAAAACTTGAACAAATAAAGACAAATATATTCTTGGATTAGAATTTTTGGCATCATGGAGATATTCTCGTTAATTGCATTTATAGTTATAAAGACATCCAATAAAAGAGGCAGCTTTTTAAAATGAGGCTAGTTGATCCTACAATTTATACCCCAAAAATAAGAAAATATTGACAGGAAAATTCTAAATAAAAATATCACTGGCAGGTGGGCTTCCCTTAAGAAATGCCAAAATATGTAAGAACTCAATAATTAAAAGTGTGTAGTGTTGTTATACCAAATAACAGAACATAATGGTGACTTCAATAAGACACAAATGCACACAGAAATTTAATACATGGTAGGTGTGATTCCTCCCTGGCAAAAGATACACTCATAAATAACTGTTATTTGGCAAATTGGGTAGCTCCCTAAAGAAAAATTAAATTTTACATTATACGTCCAGATAAATTCCAAGTGTATCAATAATATAAGAATAACAATAAAAATTAAAAGATATTAGATATACAGAATTTATTACCTTGGTGTAACAATTAATTTGCAAAATTTAAAATCTAGAAACCTTACATGTCATAAGAACTTCAGCACAGAAAAAAACATAAAGCCGAAATATTAAGGACAAATTAGAAAAATGTTATAAGATATTTACAATACACAAAACACTCAAATATTAATACAGAAATAACTCCTAAAAAATCAGTGATAAAAGGCCATGAAGATAGATACGAGAAAAATATGAGAGCTCAAAATATAAATTCTCAGAAAAATAATTCAAATGACTCAGTCGCATGAGAAAAGTGTTCCTCGTAACAATAATACGCATAGGAAAAGTACACAGAGACACCATCTTTAATTATCATGTCAGCAAAATCTGAAAGATTTGTACTATAATCTACTGTGAAAGTCTGGGCACACTTGTATATGGATCCGTGAAAGTATACGTTGGAGCAATGACTGTCTAGTTCACACACGCAGCAATTCCTCCACCCACCAGTTGTACATCTGGAGTCTTCCCTTGCCCTGTGGAAATATTTGTTCATCATAACAATATTTACCAGGTTGTACCATGAAGAATCTTTTATAGTAACAACATATCGTACGTACATTATGTAAGGAATTTAAAAGGTTGTTGTTTAACAGAACACTGAATAGGGTTGGCAAGATGGCTCAGTGGATAAAGGACTTGCTGCAACAAGCTTGGGGAGTTGATTTCAGATCCCCAGGACCTATGTAAAACAGCCACAGATCCGTAGCTTCACAACTGAGAGACAGAGATGGGAATCTCCTTAGGTTCACAGGAAACCAGTCTACCCAACCACTGAGCTTTAGAGAGACCCTGTCTCAAAAATAGGTTGCAAAACGGATTAAGGACATTCTGGTGTCAACATCAAGTCTCCACACATGCGTGCGCCAACAAACATACCCTCACACCCATGTGAACATGTGTACACCCACACATACACCAAACACACATGCACACACACATACATACACCACATGCATATATACACATGCACACACATACATATACACATGCACACACATATAAACATACAACATACATATTCACATGCACACACACACAACATACACACACACACAGTGGCTAGGGGATGGTTTGGTTTTGGTTTTTCGAGACAGGGTTTCTTTACATATCAGCCCTGGTTGTCATGGAACTTGCTTTCTAGACCAGGCTAGCCTTGAACTCACAGAGATCCACCTGCCTCTTCCTCCCAAGTGCTGAGATTAAAGGTGTGCACCACCAAACAATTTTTTTAAGAACACTGGAGAGCTGAGGCTATATATTATCTTTTTCTTATAAAACCTGTGAAAGGACCAGGCAGTGGTGGCACTTGCCTTTAATCCCAGCACTTGGGAGGCAGAGGCAGGCGGATTTCTGAGTTCAAGGCCAGCCTGGTCTACAGAGTGAGTTCCAGGACAGCCAGGGCTACACAGAGAAACCCTGTCCAAAAAACAAAAAACAAAACAAAACTTGTGAAAGAAACTAAGAACAGTGCCCTGTCTGGTGTGAGGTGAGGACATAGGTAAATGGTAAAGAATAGTAAAAGACAGGGGTGTGGCAGTGTGTCCAACATATGCATGTATTACCCATTGAACCCATTGAAACTGATAGTTTTTAGAATGAGCTAGATAGTGAAAAGGGGCAGGGATTGCTTTAAGATGAAAAAACTATTTAAAAATTTATTTGAAATGAATGCTTTTTAACAAACCACAATGAACACGCAATGGAAGTGTGTTCCTGGTATAATATATTTCTACACAAAGTGAAAAATTTTCCTACTATTTACCCTATAAGCGGACAAAGTCTATGTAGAGATATTTTTATAATTCTAGTCATGTACAGAGATGTGCTATTGGCCTAGAAAATACAGCCAAATTGTAATATAATTAAGAATTTGTCTCTTCAGATCATGACATAGAGGAAAAGACAATTTATTAAAGGAAAATATAAAAGTAAATTAGTGAAAATCTAATAATATATGTGGATTCATATTGAAAGGTTAAATATTAATATGTCTATAAAATGTTGCTTTTATATCTAATTTTGCTTTGCTATCTGGAATGAGACAGGACCCCCCGCCCCCGCCCCCGCCCCCGGGTGATTTGGAACCAACTAGGCCAAGAAAGAACCAGATACAGAGGTCTTCATATTTACATTCCCTTAAAGCGACTGAAAAGGAGGGAGACATGCCTGTGCAGCCAGGGCTGGGATACAGGAGGATGTCACACTCACAGAAAACATCTCAATGCCAGGACACAAGCATTCCTGGGTTGAATGCTCACTTGTGAGCACAGCTGGCCTTAGAGCAAACACAGGATGAGGAGGGCCTGCTGCACCAGACACAATTAGCTGGAGTAGGGGCGTGTCCCAAGGAGGAGCAAATTAAGGCAGTTCTAAAGACCGACCAAGAACGAGGAACTGGAAGAGCAGAACTTCTTAAATCAGAGTCCAGTCCTCAAAGGGTATCTTCACTGGCTCTAATAATATATAGTTACTTATAGTGCAAATTATATTTCCTATATAATGAAGCTTAGCATATGAATAAATATTCATTTTTCCTAAGACAGAACATCTCACCAGTCAAAACCAATCACTGTGAGATGTTAATTGTGTTGCCTCCTGCCATGCTGACAGGGAAAGGCAGACAGTAGTACATTGCTGTCAAATTATGCCAGGAACTGCCTGATTTCTGTCATAAAAGACAGATTATTTTTTAAATGTGCAATTCAATTATTCGAAGTTCAACATACCTACTATAGTACTCAATAAATGTTTGGTGACAATCATAATTTCCTGTTTCAGGTTTGAAATTTAGGGCTATTTAAAAGTAAACCATTTAAAAAGCTGGAATCTTTTTTTTTTTTTGGTCTCGTTTTGATTTGCTTCTTTGTATGATATTTAATGAACCACAGTCTCTTGATTTTAAGCTGCAGTTATATGTTTTATTTCTAACTCCATTAGTTCTTTCACAATATTAAACTTCCTTGGTTTAGATATATAGATGAAAGATCAACATTTAGGTAGATAAGGAGGGAGGGAGATAGATTGATAGGTTAATAGGTAGGTAGGTAGGTAGGTAGATTCAAAGACCAAGATGATGGAAGAGCTGGCCAAGAAGCCAGAGACACACCACAGAACGTTTAAATAGGATTTTAAATGCAAACCAAGGTTGGCTTTGTCCCTTTACAATTATTTCAAGTTGCCCTTGCTCTTCAGTAAGTGGATGGGAGACTGATTAATTTGTGGTTATCCTAGAAGTCCTCAGTACTACCCACAAATGAAGCTGTAGGAATTACATTCCACTCCAGCTGCTGCCTCCTGCAGCATAGTGCATCTCTATGCAAGCTTCTGGTGGAAGTGAGTCATGCCTGGCCATTTCCTGCTATATGTATCTTCAAGATTTATCCCTTGTCGGTCTACAATTAGGTTGTAATAAAATCGGTGCTGCATTTACAGTGTCTCAATGATGCCACATACTTTAGCTGAACAAGAGGTATAAATTATTCTGTGCCTGAGGAAACAGTCTGGCAGAGGGAAGGGACAGACAGGCTTATCTTTGAAATTCCTCTCTTGTTATCTCTGACCTCTCGCATGTCAACATTTTGAAGGCACTTTCCCTGATTCTGAGGCGATACATAGCACCTCAAAGACAGGGCTGGCGATGTGAGGCAGTCCAGAGTAATACACAGAAACATTTGAACTATGCACAAAATAGTCATAATGGAGTGTGCATCATTTTCCTGGTTAGGTGTCAAATATATAATAAAAGGATAATAAATGGCTATATTGTGGATCCCAGTATTGGGGGTTTTCTTTACTTTGAATTCTTATAAGAAGAGCTGTGTGATTGATAAACAGAGCTAAGACTTGAGTTAGAAAATCACCCCCAGAGCATCTCTTCCACACAAGGTGACGAGAACTTCAACCATGTCCCATTCCAAAGCCTGGCGTGCTGGCATCCCATGCTATATAAACACAGAGGAACATGAAACTAATTTTGGGAGGAGGCTTTCATTTCTTGGAAGTATTGTTTCTGTTACACTAATCGTCAGAACTTTTGAAGCCATCGTCAGCAGAGTCTAATTCTCTCTAATCCTACTCCTAAATGTGGTGCTAGTAGAAATCAAGGAACATGAAACCCCAGCATGTTTTCATTGGTCTGCACTCTGTTGTCTCGGAGCCTCATTTGCCTGGCAAGGCCAAAAAGTGGGAATGGGTGGGTAGGGGAGTGGGGGGGAGGGTATGGGGGACTTTTGGTATAGCATTAGAAATGTAATTGAGGAAAATACGTAATAAAAAAAATTTTAAAAAAAATAAAGCTAAGTGATGCAGGAGAGTAGACGGCACATGTGAGAGCTACAATCTGTTTTCAAGATAGGTTCCAGCTTTCCTGCATTTCTGTATTTCCTTTGTGGTTCCCTGGATACTACAGAATCTTCTGGTCATAGACCCCAATCAGCTCACCCTACTATGAATTTAGGCTCAGTAAGAAGAGGGTGTGGGTTAACCATTTGGAGAGAGACCATTTTCTTCCATTGCAAGAAGTCCTTTCTTCTTGGATTCCTTTGATGGCCCAGAAGGTGCAGAAACTTGCGGCCAAAAATCAGTCCCTGAAGATGCTCTAGGCCTGAGGGTCACTCATAGTACACAAAACCCCCAGCACAGGGTTGAGGGTGAGGGTGGGGATTTGGAAGTGCACTCATCAGAGAATGAAGCTGACTTTACTACTCAAGACTACCTAGATCGCACAAGAAAACCCAAGGCACCTAGAAAACATGTGCTTAAAACAGTGGTGAGTTCACTCACTAACTGAATCCCTACCTGTGATGGGAGCTCAAGGGGTATTGTTGGGTCAGCTCTCTACTGACACAGATCAAAACTAGGTCCTTTCCTACTGCTACAAAATAGCCACCGCTCTTTTTTTTTTAATTGGGTATTTATTTCATTTACATTTCCAATGCTATCCCAAAAGTCCCTCACATGCTCCCCCACCCACTTCCCCACCCACCCACTCTCACTTCTTGGCCCTGTCGTTCCCCTGTACTGAGGCATATAAAGTTTGCACGACCAATGGGCCTCTCTTTCCACTGATGGACAACTAGGCCATCTTCTGATTCATATGCAGCTAGAGACAAGAGCTCTGGGGGTTATTGGGTAGTTCATATTGTTGTTCCACCTATAGGATTGCAGATCCCTTTAGCTCCTTGGGTACTTTCTCTAGCTCCTCCATTGGGGGCCCTGTGATCCATCCAATAGCTGACTGTGAGCATCCACTTCTGTGTTTGCCAGGCCCCGGCATAGTCTCACAAGAGACAGCTATATCTGGATCCTTTCAGCAAAATCTTGCTAGTGTATGCAATGGTGTCAGCGTTTGGAAGCTGATTATGGGATGGATCCCCCATCTGTGCCTTTAAGTTCACTGGCAGCAGAAGGGTATTCTTTCCCCTCATGCTCTCAGATGTCTCATTACGTAATAACATATCTCATATTCATGAATTTAAGGCTGTGGTTCTGGCTAAGGAAGTGGAATGCACCCATTTACTGGGCTCAGATCTCATTTTTATCGCCTCCAATTACTGAATCAAATGGACTTAGTGTGTTGATTATCTTGGGACTGTAGTGTTCCTCTTGCTCTGTAGAGGAAGACATGTGAGGTAGGGATTCTGCCCCCCCCCAAAAAAAATTACAAACAAACAAACCCTCAGAGCTATAGGACACTACCTACAATGTTATCCACAGTTTAAAACTTTCTGGTTCTTTCCAGCTCTTTATGAAGAACAAAATCCCTCCTACAACACCATCCTAGCCTCTGCCATCAACACCTAGAAGAGGCAACTTTGCTGTCTGAATGCTTCGGCTAGCATCCATATGGAGTTCATTTGGAGAAAGCTGGGCAGGGATGTGGTTTCTCAGATATTTCTGGTCCCCAAAGCCCAGGAAGCCTGCATAGCCATCTGCAAGGAATATCTCAAACAGATCTGTACAGAGAGACACAGAGACTTCAAGCAGAAGAGAAGAGCCCCTTTCCACCAACTAGTTCAGGTTGGTGGAGCCTCAGGCTAGAAAAAAAAAAAAAAGAGCCAGCACTAATGGCTTGGCAAATCAGAAACAGTGACCAAGATAAAATCTTAATTTTCTATTCCCTGGACCTTAGAGTACTACATCATTTATTCATGAACTAATAACTTCATAGAATAATAGGACCATGAAAAGCTACAGCTAAAAATCACTTCCCTTGCTAGATAAAGAGGTGAAGCCCCAGGGAGGAAGAGAGCGATCCTCAGATCACATTGCAAGTTGAGACTTCAGAAAATAAACAGTTAATCTAAATGATATATTTCAAAGCTTCAGGGATAAGTAAAAGTATTTGTGATTGATCAGTATATGTACATCATGCTTTCATAGTCTACATCTATATATCTATATCTATATCTATCTCTATCTCTATATCTATATCTATCTATATATATATCATTACAATCTTGGAAGGGGGTTGCTAATAGGTCGGTTGGTTTGTTCTGTTGGGTTCTGTTGCTGTCATTTTGAGTCAAGGGTCTCATGGAACTGAGATAAGACAAGCCTCAAACTCACTCTGTAACCAAGTGAAGTCTGAGCTCCTGACCACCCCATCTCCACCTCCCAAGAGATGGGCCTACAGGGATGTTCTTTCCTCCCTGCGTGCCCAGATTCTGCAGCTAGTTATGAAAGTTAAGGGAGATGGACCCCCCGCTTATCCAAATTAACTCATTTCCCGCCATTCTCCCTTAATATGGAAAGGTGTCTTTCTCTCATCTTTGTCAGGCAGGCAGGACTCTGGAGGCCCCACCTCTCTGCTGTCTCTTCAGCTGGTATTGACTTACCACATTGCAAAGACTTAAACAGTTGCTCTCATATGGAGTCCAACTCGTCCCTGGTTTCTATTTTCCCTTTAATTTCTGGCCTGTGCAAATTTTTTTTTTACCTATTTCAGTCTCAAGTGTTCATTTGGGAAGGCTATTTGTTACACTTAATTTTTAAAGTTTAAGAATTTTGCATTGGAAGGACTTATCAGAATTCCAAGCCAGGCCACAGACTATACTTATTTTTCTCTCTCCATATGTGAACACAGTAATTATAACCACAATCTTCAGGCAAATATCATAATTGAGTGGGTCTTTGCTTCGTGAGGAACGGTTGATACAAAAGCGTCATGCCTGAATTTCCAGTGCTTCTCTAGTTTTTCAGAAAAGCTTAGGAAGATGAGTGGGGATCTTGAGGAATTTGGAAGAACTGTGTGTCGTGTAAATTTTTCTGGCTGGACTTGAAGAAGAAATACCCATTCAACCTAGACAGAGAGAACACTAACTGACTCAAGAGTTGATTCTGTCCAAGCCCAGCTTGGTGAAGCAGTGAGTTTCCTGGGGTTATCTAAAGCGTGGATGACTAACAGGCAGCTACACCATCAGAAAATCCTGCTCCCAACATAGTCGAATCACAAAAAGCTACATCAGCGGTCTCACCCCACAGTGAGTATCCATCCCACTTTCTATAGCCTGCAAGGACATGTGCATCTGGGGCAGAAAAGACTAGAGTCCCAGATGATAGACTCCATACCATCTCCCCTCCTTCCATGAGGGAATGTTAACAGCCTTATTGCCAGTGATCTAACCACCAGCTACATATGTTGCTCTGTTTATTTCATTGCCATGACTGCAGGCTGAGCTATCCTGAGACAAACACAAGTGCTCTGTTCTACACAGTGATGGTCATGTCACCCCAGCAAGAAATGACTACACCACACCTTGAGAATATGTGATTCGCTAACTTGAACGCCACACATCAATTCGTTTTCTTCTGAGAGGGAACCCAAGAAACAGTACCTATCTTATTGGTGGCTACTTTACTGTTCTGAGAGGTCCTAGAAACTTTTGGTGTAGACCATAGCTGGAGGACGTAGGGGCAGGTCTCTAAACGAATAGAACACAGTTTCTGCCTTTGCATCTTGGCCACTGACTCCTGCTGCTGTCAGGGATGTTCTTCCTCCCTGCGTGCCCAGATTCTGCTGCTAGTTATGAAAGTTAAGGGAGATGGACCCCCTCGCTTATCCAAATTAACTCATTTCCCGCCATTCTCCCTTATCTTGCCTAAGAACATTGGGACAACCATAGACTGAGCCCTCTGAAACTGTGAGCCAATAATAAGCAAATCTTCCTTTAAGTTGCTCTCAGGGGTGTTTTGCCACAAAGACAAAGGTAATGCAATACCAGTTTGCTCATACTTCCATGGTCACAGTTTTGGCTCAGCTGGCCAGTTACTCTGGCCTCATCTGAAAGCCTCAGGTGGTTGGTATCATGAGGAAATTTACTCTGGTTAGGTGGTATAAAATGACTTTACTCACATGTCTGGCAAATGGTGGTGGATGCCAACTAAGCCTGGGGTTCCTGGGTTTTTCTATGCTTTAAGGTAAAGATCACAGCAGGCAAACACTATTCAATCGATTGTAATAATACTCCACCTTTCACCACACTGCAAGAGTTAAGACAGCATTGAGCAAAGGCTAGGGAATGCTTGCTTTCGTACATAAAGAACTTCCTTTGCTGGAAGTTAGTGATAGTGATAGATACAATGTTGACCATAATATTTATGTAAGCTTAGTTTTAGCTGTAACTCTCCCAAGCTTTAGGAAAGGGGGAGAGACAGATTTCCCAGTAGTTTGTTAACTCTTAGTTTCTGTTCTTTGCCTCTCTGGGGTTGTGGCTCTCAGAGGACTTTATCTAAAACCAGGATGGTCTCACAGTTGACCATATTCCTCTTCCATCATATAATGTATTAAGAAACCTAATCATTGTTTACAAGGAAGCTCAGCCAACCATTTGTTGTTGATTGACAAAGAAACTGGGGCCAGAGCACAGAAGTCCATTTATCCCATTCAAAGAAGCTCTAACTTTAACCATGTGGGTAATGGGGAGCTGTGGAAGGCATCAAAGGAACAGTCCATGGGATGAGTTGTTATTTTCTGTCTCACTCTGCTATGATATTGGTATAAAAAGTAGACTTTGGGTATCAAGGTGAGGCAGTGAAGACTGCATAACCAGCCAGATGTTGCCTTTTTATTGTTAAAGAAAGAAAAGGAGAGGAAGAAATTAGTGCCAGACCTTCCTGTTTCAGTTTTGTGGTGGTCATGCTGATGTCTGGTGACCAGCGATGCTGAAAGCCTGCAAGCCACCACTGGTACCACCGCTGGGCCGATGAAGACACAACAGCTCAGATTCTCCCCGTTCTCTTTCCTGAGATGAGATCAGCTAATGTTGCTGACTTTATTAGCAATTCATAAGCTGTTGGCAGAGCTTGGGCCATGTGCTGAAGCTGAGCTGCCTAAGTCCCCAACATCCAGGATTAAATCAAATGCATCAGAGTCATCAGCATGGCCCTTGGGCTTGTCACACTTAACAGCATTTCCTACCTCTCTGTCCCGAGAATTAGATCTTCCCCATGGAGGCAATCATATGCATTTGACACTGGCATGATAAATTCCTTCTTATTTGTTTTTTTTTTTAAATTAAGGGAACTGAGTAAAGTAGGAATTCTAGATTGTGTGAGGAGACGTGATAACGACTGGCCTCATGCGCTGTGCCTCATGTTCTCTTGCCCTGAGTCTTAGCGCAAAGTCACATTAGTGTCCTGCTTTGTCACATTAAAGTGAGAGCCCTCTACATCAGAACAGTTGGACAGAAGATGTTGAAGGGAAAGGTCCTTTGTGGCAACCTTTAGTCTCCTCGCACTTACATTTATAATACAAAATAAATTTGATCAATCATTAAAGTTTCACCTCAAAGCCATTACAGAACACTGAAAGACTGAAATATCTTGGTAATACCAACAGAGTCCAAGCCTCATAAATAGCAAATTCCTACTATATTGTAGACAATCTAAATTAGGGATAGTACATTCATATAGATAAATAGGAATGCTAACCCCATATGGCTCACTCTTTAGAGTAATACGCTATTTTAAATTTTATGGGGCACTAAAAAAAATAGCCAAGGAAGGTATGCAATTTAATTGAGAAAATGTTAGGCTTCTCTCTACATCTGCAACCCTAAGCCTTCCTCAGACTGCTGTCCTTCCCAGCTACTGCAGCAAGTTCAATATGCCACCTGACACCATGTGTCCACATCTGTGATTCATGTCTCTCTCAAACCACCATCTCTTTGAACTCCTTATTAAGCTCTTCCTCCAGTTTCTGAATTCTTTAAAGAAATCTTTTGCTTTATTTCTTTAACTTGGGTTCTACACAGAAAAGAGGAAAACCCTCTCTTCTCAGAGGCTAACGGCAGAAAAGAGATCGCCTGAACTGATAGCCTCTAGGTTTGGCCTGGTTATACATTAATACTTTTATCCCAGCTCCAAGAGAAGCTGAGAATAATAACACAAAATGCAGTTTCTAAAGGTTGGCCTTGGAACTGAGCCATTCTTGGGAGCATGTGCTTCAGGGTCAATAAACTGTGCTTCGGGGCTCAGATTCTACCACACAGTAGGACTGACTATCAACATACACAAAATGGCTATAGGACAGATGAGGACTGAGCTGGGTCATTTATGTAGAGTATTTCCTGTCATTCCTGGCAAATTATAATCATCCCACTCTCATCTTAGAGGAGGACAATCCCTTGGGAATAGGAATTCAGCCCAGAACAAGTCTGTGGGTACCAGACATTCCAGAAAGCAAGCTAGAAAAGCGTCTGCTCCCCTGCAGAGGTAGAAGTGAAGGCCTCCTCCTGGTTGTAAAGTATCCCTGTCTTTGCTGTGGTCATATATGCATGTGATAACTCAGTACACATATGTGGAGGGATTAATGACTGTTGAGCCGCAAGTATCACAAGGATGCCAGATGCAAATGGACTAACAAAGAGCCTACTGGAGAGATGGCTCGGCAGTTAAGAACACTGACTGCTCTTCCAGAGGTCCTGAGTTCAATTCCCAGCAACCACATGGTGGCTCACAACTATCCATAATGGGTTGCAATGCCCTCTTCTGGTGTGTCTGAGGAGAGTTACAGTGTATTTATATAAATACAATTAATAATAATAAAATAATAATAATGATAGCCTGCAAGTTCTCCTGGGTTCAGTACAGAGTTCACTCTTGTTCACTCTGAGTAGTGATTTCCAAGTGTGCTGTGTTCATGGTGCAGCTAGATCTAAGAGGCAGGGTGAGAATAAAACTAAAACTAAAAACCCTTCTGGTACACTTCTAGAACTCTCAGAACAGGAAGCTCCCGGTGTTTAATGTCCCAGGCATGCTGCTCCAAAGGCTATAAGTGGAGAGGACTGTGGAGAGGAGAAGGAGAATTTGCAAGCCATGGTGCACTCAAGGGAATGGGTGCAAAGTCAGAGTCCACCACTAATTAGAAAGCTTGGGGTTGGAATAATGGCAATTAAGAGTATTGGTTGTTCCTCCAGAGAATCCAGGTTCGATTCCCAGCACCTACATGGCCCCTTAAAACTGTCTTTAGCTCCAGTCCCAAGGGATCTGAGCCCTCTTCTGGCCTCTCCAGCAGGACATACATGTGGCACATAGACAAATATGCAGGGAAACTTTCATAGCTATAAAATAAAACATTTTTTCTCAACACAAAGGACAAAGAAACAAACAAGATACCGTTATAGTTTGGTCTCCAAATCCCTAAAATGGGACTGCTTATCATGCCTACCTCAAAGCAGTGCTGAATTATGCGTGATGGTTTGTAGAGAGCACCTACCACAGAGCTCACAGTGACCACAGACCTGACTGTTGTTATCATTGTCAGTAACAAAGCTGGAAGCCATGATAAGCATGCATTTATCAGGGCTTTGTCAGCTCATGCTGGAGACAGATAAATCTAAATTAGAGCCCGTCTTCAGATTTTCAAATCGGACCAGGGGCCCTGGCTGAGTACAGGTGTTCTGTAGCTTTGTCTCTGTTAATATGAGAAAAAAGGATGATCAGGAGACAGACAGGCAGGCAGGCAGGCAGGCAGGCAGACAGACAGACAGACAGAGTAAGAGAGACAGAGAGACACAGAAAAGACAATCGCCATCTGAAAGTGAATGAAGGACACCTGCTCCTCCCTGCTCTTTTTTTCTTACTCTGACATCTCAGTGTGTGTGTGTGTGTGTGTGTGTGTGTGTGTGTGTGTGTGTCTTTCAGCTATGAGTTCTGGGATAGATGATAACTGCCAGTAATAGGATTAGCATTGATTTCTTTAGCAAGAACAGAGATGTGGCAGTTCCAGCTATTTCCTAAACTGCCAGCTTTGAAATATTAAAAAAAAGGGGGGGGGAGAAGAAGAAAGAAAAGACAGAAATAAAAAAGAAAGAAACGTACAAGGGGCATGTCTTTTAGAAAAAGGGAAGTCTGTGTGACTCTGAGCACATGTGACTGTGTAGGTGCAGGCACATGTGTGCACCAAGCGGGCTGTGGGGACACGAAGGCCCGTGTAGATCATGAGAATGTTTTTATTGTCCTTTGATAAAGGCTCAAAAGCTCTGTTTCTGCTCTGCTTCAAAAAAGGTTTTAACATTCATTTGGCTTTCTTTTTCTTTCACTGTGAACACATTTACCAGTTGCTCTTTCATAGTCATCCTTGAATCCTGACTCGTTTAACCTTGAAATTCAAACAAAGAAAAGAAATGCCTCAAAGAAAGGCTGCAGTGGGCCCTGCAGGACTCAGAACGCAGTCTTCTCAGAGGCCAAAATCCAGTGTGAAATCTCTAAACCGACATACCCCCTGGCAAGTGAGAAGAAATCTGGGGTTACCTTCCTAACCCCGGCTCTGCCACTTCCCCAAATGTGTTGAACACAAAGCCATGCAAGGGCCAAGGTGCCACCCATCAGTGTCCGGGTAGGACAAGGAGTAGGAACCTTGGGCAGTGTGGGTTTCATGCACAACCTCTCCTGGAAGCCAGTTTGAAGCCAAAATCAGCATAACACAGGTATGAGAGAGAGGAGGAGGCCAAGTCAGTCACCCGAATCAGATCTTGAGGTTCAGAAATCATAGCAACCTGGGTTTTATGTAAGTACCGAGAAGAAACATGGTTAAGACAAGAGTCCTTTGGTCTTTGATATCTCTCAGATTGAATACAGTATGTCTAAAGCAATACAGAGAGTTCAGAAAGAGAAGCTGGCCAGAAAGGTGGCACACACACCTGTGCTCTCAGCACTAAGAATGTGGGACAGGAGGATGAACAGTAGGCTAGCCTGGTCTACATAGCAAGTTCCAGGCCAACCAGGGCTACACAGCAAGGACAGCCATCAAAGCAGATGAATGAGGACTTCACACAATTATTTTCAGTTGTGACATTGTCATCATTTAGATCTATTAGCTGGGTAGCCATGATGTACCAGGAAGTGTATGAAGTCCTCTGGATGAACTCAGCACACCCCTCAATCTTCATAATAAAAGATAGATAGCATTGCTCCCATCTTACAGATCAGTTGACTGATGTATCCAATTACTCAAAGCAGTAGAGGATATAGTCCTGTAGTGAACTCCCAATCTAGACAGTTCCGAGCCTAGAGTACCTTTACTTACACAGAGTCAGCAGTTCATGTTCTCTAGTCCCAATCTTCCCCTGAAGTTATTACATATTTGCTGAGATAACACTATCTAAACAAACGTCTTCCCCAGCCCAGGTGAGGTGGCACATACCTGTAACCTTAGCACCCGAGACCAAAGCAATAGGATTGAGCTTGGGGACTTCCTACAAAGAGTGTTATAGACCAGCCTAGGCTACAGAATGAGACCCTGGCCCAAAATAAATGGGGAAGGAGAGAGGGAGGGAGGGAGGGAGAGAGAGAGAGAGAGAGAGAGAGAGAGAGAGAGAGAGAGAGAGAGAGAGAGAGAGAGAGAGAGAAATGGATAGATAGATAGATAGATAGATAGATAGATAGATAGATAGATAGAGACAAACCAACCTAACTCATTACTCCAAACCAAGTATGATGGCATACATTTTAATCTCTCAGCACTCAGAAGACTGAGTCAGGAGAAGCAAGAGTTTGGGGCTAGCCTGAGCTACTGGGCTACTTAACAAGACTGTCAATGAAAGGAGGGGAAGAAAAGAAAGAAGAAAGAAAGGAGGGAGACTTTTTCCCAGATTCACCAGCCCATTCACTCCATACCCAATCAGCATGGACACCTGCTGTAGTCATTAGCAGAAGAAGACCACTGAATTTATGCTCTCTGGCACAAACTGCTGAGGTGCAGAGCACAGACTGGCTGAGGGCTGGCAGATAAGAGCACATGGGGGATAAAGGAGCTTGGATAATATGTTCCTGAAGATGAGATTCTACATGGACTTGAAGTTGAGTAAGAATTCATAGAATAGACAAGTTATGACAAGTGCTTTCTTCACTCTTTCTATCTGTACTATCTAAACTCCTGAAGGCAAAAACAATTACCCATGTATGCCTAACACAAATCGCTGAACAACTGGTTGAAAACTTAAATATCAACTTTCAGTTATTTTATCATCCCCAATATACATATCTTTAAATGCATTTCTTCCTTTCTTACAAAGATAATTCCTGTTCATTAAAAAGATAAAAAATAATAGATATTAATATATACATGGAAACTTAAATCCACTCAAAATTGTGCTATTGAGATTTACACAGAGTTAGAATACTGGTTTATCTCCTTGGGATCTGCTGTTACCCACCTTCTCTGGAAATTAAATGTATAATGTACACACCAGTATCTGCTATTTCTAACACACACAGTGCTAACTTTACAATGGACGTTTAGCGTTTTGCAGTGCTCTCAGATGTCATCTGAGAGCATAACTGCCAGCGTCTCCTCAGCATTTCACCAGTGCATGCTCCATCCCATTTGTGTCCCATGGAACATTGGGATAGCTTCGTGTTTGTGTGGTATTATAAATCACACTGCAAGGAGCATCCTTGAATACAGATCCCTTTGTGCATCTGAAATTATTCCCTAAAGATACATCCCCAGAGGGACCTGTACCTTCTCAAAAGCCTAAAACCATTGTAAAGTTTTGGGCATATATTTCTAAACATGTCTTCAAACATATAGAATCCATCTGGCCTCCCACAAGCAGTGCGTAAGTCTGCACGTCTTCTGCACTCTCAACAATGTTGGATATTTCCACTTAAACCACTTTAGAAGTGTTTGCCAATTGAGAAGGCAGAACATTATATCTTGTTTTTATTTGCTTATCAGAGAATACTGATGAGGCTCAACTTTCCTCATACCTTCATTATCCACTCATATTTCTCCCTTTGTCAGTTATTCATGTCCTTTGCCCATTTTTCAATTTCTGGGTTTATCTTTTTCTTATTGATTGGTAAGTGTTCCTTATAGATTAAGGATCTTAACCCTTTGTCTGTCAGAGGTTCTGACACAGCCTTAAATGCTAGCTCAAATGCTTCATTTTTTCCATTCCTGAAAATCCAAGTCATCTCTAAAACCAAATGAGTCTGCCACATTCAGCTCTGTCCAGCACACACAGCCAATGCATCCAATAACTTCCCAAGCTCTAATGCTCTGGAGCATATATAAGGTGCATGTTAGTTTGCTAATGTGCTAATTTCTGCTAAGCTTGTCCCTATCTCATACCAACTATGCCCAGACTACCTGGAAAGGTCATTAAAGATTGTCGCTAGGCTGCAGTGAGTGGTTAAGAATGTGTGCTACCTTCTAGATGACCTAAGTCCCATGTCAAGAGGCTCACATCTGCCTATAACTCCATCGCCAGAGTTTCTAAAGCCTGTGGCTTCCACATGCACCTGTACTCATAGGCACATACCAATGCATATACACAAACATACACATCATTTAAAATAATAAAATTAATATTTAATAAGATAATAACCTCTCTATCTCCATTACTTACTAGCCATAATCTCTCTCTCTCTCTCTCTCTCTCTCTCTCTCTCTCTCTCTCTCTCTCTCTGAGTGTGTGTGTGTGTGTGTGTGTGTCTGTGTGTATCTGTGTCTGTGTATCTTTACTGTTCATTTTCCAGCCTATATACCAGAGACTTTGGTTTCCAAAAGAACCTCTAGGAATGTCTATCTGATTTTTTTTATTGCTCTAAAGTTCTGAAGTCTGATTTTCTAGGAAAGGTACCAGACCACAGAAATGTAAGAGTGGTTGTTATGACAGAGGTTCTAAAGATTTTTCTTTCTTACAAGAAATAAAGCTATGGGCAGACATGAGTGTGAAGAAATCTTAAGATTCTGACTGTCCTTGAGCTCAGTATCTAAAATCATGAGTGCAATGGAAAAATCTCTACAGGAGAAATATAAGATATAAAGAAAATACAAATAAAAATTAATTATCTAACTGATATTTTAAAGTTCACTCAGTGGTCTTCAAAATAAGATGGAGAAAAATGTCACTGGACCTAAAGACAATTCAATATAAATGAGCAAATTAAAACAGCAAAGAAAACGTGAGAATTTCAAGGTTAAATACTCATGTCATTTGCATTATAGAAGAGACTAATGTAATTCTACAAAAACCACTAGAGAATGCCAAAGAATGTTAAAATCACAATAATTGTTTTAAAGTTAAATTCCCAGTAATTATCTTGCAAATATAGATAAGTTGATGCTAAAATGCATAGAGGAAGACAATGGATCAGAAATTTTTTTCTTATAACTTTTAAAAGATAAATAAATAGCTGACTGTGAGCATCCACTTCTGTGTTTGCCAGGCACCGGCATAGCCTCACAAGAGACAGCTATATCAGGGTCCTTTCAGCAAAATCTTGCTAGTGTATGCAATGGCATCAGCTTTTGGAGGCTAATTATGTGATGGATGCCCGGGTGTAGCAGTCTCTAGATGGTCCATCCTTTCATCTCAGCTCCAAACTTTGTCTCTGTAACTCCTTCCATGAGTGTTTTGTTCCCAATTCTAAGAAGGGGTAAAGTGCCCACACTTTGGTCTTTGTTTTTCTTGAGTTTCATGTGTTTTGCAAATTGTATTTTGTATCTTGGGTATTCTAAGTCTCTGGGCTAATATCCACTTATCAGTGAGTCGGCCATCACTGGGAAGCGAGGCCCCTTGGTCTTGCCAACTTTATATGCCTCAGTACAGGGGAACGCCAGGGCCAAGAAGTGGGAGTGGGTGGGGGAGGGTATGGGGGACTTTTGGGATAGCATTTAAAATGTAAGTGAAGAAAATACCTAATTTTTTAAAAAGATAAATAAATGTGAAAGACTCACATAAACCAATTTTATGTTGTGTTACAAATCCATAAATAGTAAAACAATATAGTGTTGGCAAAGGTGTAATATAATGACCAATAGATTCAAAGTTTAAAGTCCAGAAATAGACCCTATTAAGTGCAGCCAATTGTTTTGGTCTCACCTAGCATCTTAGGAAACAAGACATGAAATTGCCTAAGTATTTGCTTGTAATCCACCTAAGTCCCAGAACAAAATTCAAGAATATATCTAAAATACATGACATCTGTCATTAAATTAAAAGTTATCATGCATATAAAGGAAAATATTATATATTCATGGCTATACAAGCGAAACAAGAAGAAAATTCAATCAACAAAACATATTGCTCACAGATATTGGATATTGATGTTAACCAATTACATTATAATGGTTATTTTAACTAGAAGAAATGTTCCTATTTTATGAAAACTATAAACCCACAGTTAGAAAAAAAAACTCAGTGAACTCACACAAGAAACATGATTAAACTTACTTAATAAGTTCTCTTATAATTAAACTTCTTAAACTCAATGATAAAGAGGACCATAAAATACAATTTAAAACACATTGTATATAGAGGAATAAAGATGAGAATAACATAGGTTTTTTTCATTATAAGCAATATAAACAATGTGACAATGAATCAATAAATTAAAAGAAAACCAATGTAGAGTTCTATACCCAGCAAAAATATCTTTCAAAAGAAAAGTGAGTTTGCAATTGGGAGAAGAATATAGTTTTGGGTTTTTGTCATTATTTTTGAGAAAAGAAATTATGAAAATGTTGATCATCAACAGACCTGACCCCTCCCCAATAATATTGTTTAAAAGAGAATCTTTAAATATAAAAAAATCTGAGGGAAATACATGCCTATACAAAAAAAAAAATTAAAGTGTTTGTATCCATAACAGTACTTGCATATAAATGTTCACAGTGGCTTTATCATAGTAGCCAAGAATTGGAAACAAATATTTATGGGTAAGTGACAGCATAAACAGAAACTATAAATATAATATAATATAATATAATATAATATAATTAATATATAAAATAATATAAGCTGTCTTAGTTAGGGTTTCCATTGCTGTGAAGAGATACCATGACCAAGACAACTCTTATAAAAGGCAACATATAATTGGGGCTGGCTTCCATTTTCAGAGATTCAGTCTGTTATCATCATGAGAGGAAGCATGGTGGCATCCAGGCATCCATGATGCTGGAGAAGGAGCTGACAGTTCTATATCCTCATCTGAAGGCAGGCAGTTGGAGACTGTCTTCCATAGGCAGCCAGGAAGAGGCTCTTTTTTCACACTGGACAGAATCTGAGCAGTAGGAGACCTCAAAGCCCATCTACACAGTGACACACTTCCTCCCACAAAGTCACATGAATTCCAATAAGGCCACACCTCCTGATAGTGCCACTTCACATGGGTCAAGCATATTCAAACCACCACATAAGCATATAATAAAATAAATAGTATTAAAAAGCAACAAAGTAATGATAATCACAACAAAATGAATTGTAAAGTAATCTTGCCAACTAAAATAATCAAGACAATAAGGGAATAAATAGCAACTTATATAGAATTCCAAATAATACAATTAATCCTTGGGAACAGAAAACATGTCAGTTGTTAATTGAAAATGGAACAAAGTGAGGTAGAAGGGAGTGAAAGAAATTACAAAGAGGTAGACAGAATCACCAAGGAGTAATAGATATATTCATGGTTTTCATTATGGCGATAGTCTTATTGATATATATGCATTAACTATATCATATTATAGCATTTTGTCATGCACAATCTATTGTATGCCAACTGTATATCACGACAGCTGGTTTTATGAAGACTTAAAGGAGAGGGTTCAGTCTGTAAAGTTTTTTTTTCCAAAACCCACATAAAAAAATCTGGCCACAGCAGCTGTGCATATATGATCTCAATGCTGGACCAGAGGCCAGAAGATTCCTGGGGGGTTGCTAGCCTGACAGTCTAAGGCAATAATTCTCAACTTGTGGATTAAGACCCTTTGGGGATTGAACAACCCTTTCACAGGGGTAGCTAAGACCATCTGCATATCAGATATCTACATTGCAATTCAAAACATTAGCAAAATTACAGTCATGAAGTAGCAATGAAAATAATTTTATGGTTGGGTGTCACTCATGAGGAACTGTATTAAAGAGTCACATCAACAGGAAGGCTGAGAATCACTGCTTTAAAGCTGAAGAAGAAAGTTTGAGTTCAGAGGCACGCTCTCTCTCTCTCTTTCTCTCTCTCTCTCTCTCTCTCTCTCTCTCTCTCTCTCTCTCTCTCTCTCTCTCTCGCTTGCTCTCTCACTCACACGTGAGCACACACAGACACAAATGTGCTAGGAAGTGACTGAAAAGACTCCTGCTGCAATAAGCATATGCATACATACCCACATGAACAAACAGAAAGACAAACAGGTTTGTCCTTGGTCTTTGGGTGTAATTCAGTGGTGGAGCACTTGTTTACCCAAGACTTCAGAACTTTGAGTTATATTTAAAATGTCTTCCTTAACAACTGAGCTTAAATACACCAATTTGCAAGCCCAAACGGAATCTTCAAAAGATATTTCATTGGCAATGAATTGTGACATGTCACATGCTTCTTAGAGTTCTTATATCTATATTAAGTCACCCCCAGTATGTCCTCCATGTTTTCTCCAGGCTTAGAAGTTTATGTGTAGCTGATAATCTAATGTTGACAATGTGTAGAGCATTCCAGTGCAGTAAATAACTTGTCAATACCTCAGCCTTCTCAAGGTGTACTTTATGAGATGGTGCCCTCAATCAAGGAGACCCAGCAGTGTATGTTCCCGTGTGAAATGTTCAACCCTTGGGTTGCCACAATATTGAATTTAAAGGTAGCTCACGATACTTACTATTAAATAGACCAATTTAATTTTTCCTAAAGCCATGAACAAAATAACAGCTAATTAACAAAATAACATTATATCTTGGTTCTAACAAGCTTTAAAATTAGGTTTTTAGAAATATATAAATATAAACCAAATACATCATATTAATCTATTTTTGTGATAGCGGCATTGTAGCTGTGCACTTTTTAAACAATCCTTAGCTTAAATATATGATTATGGATAGGACAATAATGTGTATAAAATTTGCTTTGAAATATCTAGAAAGACAAAATTGGTTATAAGTTTCTATTTATTAAAAATAGGTGATTAGATCATACAAGGATTTTCTTTTTACTTTTAAAAATGTTGGGAAATTGCTATTATGTTTTTAGAACAAATATGTTAGTCATATAAACTAATTCCTTTTTAATATGATTTTTTTGGTTTTTTTGGAACAAAAATATATTTGTGGCAAGATTTTCCCTATCCAATTACATTAAACTATTAGTGCAGCAAGAGGCCTTGATTAGACAGGGAAAAGGGAGGCAGAGTGAAGACTTGCAGGGACAGAGAGCAACTCAGCAGAGGGAGGAAAAGCCAAGATGAAGGCAGGCAGACAGAAAGAAGATTCTGATCCCACATGGTTTTAAAAGCCATAGGTAGTTATGAATATCATATAGGAATAGAATTATTGGGATAACTTGTCTGATCTAGGCGGCCAGCTTGTAGCACTATCAGTTGGCTCTCAAATTATTGTGTGGGCATCTTGTGAATTGAGAATTTATTGATGTATAAATCTGACTTGTTAATTATAAGCTTCTAGAGCTTTGTTTCTACCGAGTTGCTAGGTGTTGTGGTGGCTGACTGTGGGGTGGATGGCTGTTGCATGGGGCTAGCGTGGCGGAACTCGGGAGCCCCTGCCCCAGAGTTGGTGGGCAGAGAGTAGCTGATGGAGTGTGGGAACTTGGCAGATCTTTTTAATGTTTCCCACAACACATATTCATGTCATTTTCCTCTTTCTCTTTTCTCCCATGTACCACCTCCCTTACTCTTTCCCAAATTTATGAGTTAGGCTATTTAATGCATCTGTAGGTTCTCATTGGAAGCTAATTGATGCAACCAATACAACCTGTTACAACTCCTCCCTTCACTTGCTTGGTAGAGTCTTTTCATGTGAATGTTGATTGTTTTTTCCAGAAGATTTGTAGCTAAGGGAGGCCATAGAACACAACTTGGAAGAGTAAAGTCTGCTGGGATTCCTCAGAAAACTTTTTTAAAGGTTTTGCTTTTACAGACAAAGTCAGCAATATGGCTGGTATCCATCCGAGTTTGGTTTCTCTGTTGCCATAACCAGAAATACCTGAGGGAGAAAAGAATTTATTTCATCTCTCATACCTCAGATAACAGCTCATCAATGAGGAACTTTGGGGCAGATACCTGGAAGCAGCACTAAAGGAGAGACTAAAGAAATGCTGCTCACCAGCTTTCTCTTGGCTCGCTTTCAGTGACCTTTTCTTAGACAGTCCAGGTACACCTGCCTAGGTATGGTGCCACCCACGGTGAGCTGGACCCTTCTGAATCAATTAGCAATCAAGAAAATGTCCCACAGACATGGCCACAGACCAAACTGAACTACACAGTTCTTTAGTTGAGGGTCTCTTTTCTCAGGTGTGAAAAGCTGACACCTGAAGCTAATGATAATAATAGCTGGTTTCCATCTCTAACTTCCTGTCTTTGAATGGGACGTAAATTCTGAGCCAGGGAAAGCTGATGGCAACCATGGGGAAGATTTGCATGCTAAACTGAAATATAAACACCCACCCTACTTCCTCTGGAACCCTAAACTAAAACCTTTGACCACATATATCCAAAAGTCTCTGGCATCTAGTTACATTTAGAATAGACATGCAAAATCACTTTTATTTAAATTATTGTGAATTTCACTTGTAGCTAAATACTTCCTAACCTTTCCAATTTGTTATATAGGGTTTCTCTTCTCCACTTTGAAGCAATAGTAATATCTGTTGCTAACTGAAATTTTTCATTAATTTGGATTGGAAATTAACATGCCATGGGAACAATATTCTATTCATACTCCCTCAGCACAGTTGAATCATCTCACCAAAGTAGCTGAAAATTATTTAAAACTATTTTAGACATTCTAAAGTGAAATAAATTCCTCTTAATTACCAAGTTCTTTTTTTTTTTTTTTTTTTTTTTTGAGACAGGGTTTCTCTTTATAGCTCTGGCTGTCCTGGAGCTCACTTTGTAGACCAGGCTGGCCTCGAACTCAGAAATCCGCCTGCCTCTGCCTCCCGAGTGCTGAGATTAAAGGCGTGCGCCACCATTATTTTTAATAAAATAAATTCCTCTTAATTACCAAGTTCATTCATATACGATACATTCTTTTCTAAGTTTTAAGTCTCTCACTACCAACCATGTTTTATTTTGTATCCTAACTTCAGGCTAGTCTGAGACTCAGATTCCCATAGAAAACTGGAAAACAGGCACAGGTCAAGAACTGTAAGAACGAAAGACAAAAGACATGGTCCGCAGCCAATAAGGGAGAGGGACTTCAGTCCCCAAGGGCAGTTCATTCAGTCTTCAGACTTAAAATCCAAGTTTTATCCTCTTAGAGAAGATGCAAAATACTAATCAAAATGTAAGTCTTCAAGTCTGTTCAATGTTCAGCCAGTTCCAGAATTTGTTTAAATAGAATCTTAACTACAAGTCAAAACTATCATCTAATAATTGTGAGAAAGAAGAGCCATTGCCAGACTTTTTTGGTATTTATTTTCATTTAAAGTTTCTAACCAGAGGAAGCAGGTGAAAAAAAAAAGAAAGGCCATACAAATTAGGTGAGAAGGAATGAGAATGAAATTATCACTGTTGGATGATGTGATCAGTCATATGTATATGTGTGTGTATATACATATGTGTGTGTGTGTGTGTGTATTATATGCTACATGGTACATATTCACATTTAACACTCACACATGTACACACCCAAAGATTCCACCAGTAACCTACTAGAACTACTAAATGAATTTATCAAAGTTGTGGGATGTAAAATTCAGTAATGCTGTTAAGCAAACCTTGTATCAGAACTTCGATCCTATTTATAATATCTACTTCGAAAAATAACATCAATACAATATCTAGGAACAAATTTAACCCAAGAGGTAAAAGATGTGAAAAAAGACATTTATGAAACACTGATAAAAGACCCCAAAGAAAAACAATTGGAACATCACCTCTTGTTTGTGTGTTAAAAGACTCAGAATCTTTTCCTGCCATTTCAGCTTTCTTTCTCTCATTTCTGTCACTGAGGAATCATGAGCTTTGGGAGTACCTGGGTGGCCTGTTTTCTCACACTCTTAAATGTCTCTGTTGGTTTTATAACAAATATTTGGATTGTATTCTTTTCTAGTCTCTTCCTCTTCCTCCTCCTCTTCTTCCTCCTCCTCCTTTTCTTCTTGTTGTTCTCCTCCTCCTCCTCCTCCTCCTTCTTCTTCTTCTTCTTCTTCTTCAGTTTTTAGTCTTCTTTTTCCCACACTTTCTGTCTTTGCCTGGTTTATTTGATATGAATCTTTGTGGATAGTCTTCACTTGGGCTTATGATCCACCATGCCTCTACTATTAGGAGAGACAGCAGGTAACAGTAATTTTCAGCATGAAGTAAAAAAAGAAAAGAAAAGAAAACACCACCAACAACAAAAACAAAAACAAATAAGCAAACAAACAAACTTGATGCACTGTGAACAACGCTTTAGGGAAGTGGGACGGAGACTGCAGGAACAAGACAACAGGCCTTTTACCTCAGGGGCATTTTGTTTCCCTGATTGGTCTTGGACATAATTTCATGTCTCTTGTGACAACCATTTACATTCAGTTTATAAGACATGTTTATTTTTGTTGGATGTCAGAACATAGCTATAGAACCCAATCTGGTAAAAGGATGTGCTGAGTGCTGTCTGCAGTGTGCCCTGAATCTGGATATGGCCTTCTGCCTTGCTTTTGTGCTTTCCCAAGTATAATCTATAGTACGTGCCAGGCAATTGTGCTTAAATTGCTCTGTCCTGAGAAAGTTCTGGAAAGGGCTACTCCATTAATATTTAGTATGAGCTTACTGACATTTATTTACATGTTTTTCTGAACTCAACCTTCCTCGGACCATTGCTTTCTTTGTTTCATTCATGTATAAACAGTACACTGAAACTGAAGTAAGGTTGTCTACAGCATTAGACTGTAGCCTGCCCCATTCCTTAAGGTCCTCAGATGCCAGATCTCACAGACACAGATCTGCATAGGTTAGCCAAAAAAGTCTACAAGTAACAGAAGTAACACTCAGCTGGTATTAAAACGCAGTAAGAATGACTTAGTTACATCCTCGGTTACACCCTCGGGAAGATGCTAAGACAGGCACGATGATACTGCTGGGATGAATGCTCATGGGGTTTTTTTTTTAACTGAAGGCATTAATTATTAAGAAGTTTAAAAGGAGTTGGTGAGAGAAGAGTAAAGTTGGGATGAGAGGAAACAGGGGTGTGAGGATAGAAAAAGTACACTATAGGAAAAAGAAGAAAAGCTTCAGAAATCCATGACGCAAGTCCGAGGGTAAACCGAGCAGTTAAACACAAAAAAAATTTCAAAAATGAGATAAAGTGGGATAAAAACTACTGAACCTGAATATCCAGTCTGCATTTCTTCTTTGCTGTATGAAAATGTTCTTCTAAGCGTTTCCAGGAGCTCAGGCTTGGCCACAGTGACCACCCTGCCCACCCTCCTCCATGTGCACCCTCCTCTCTGATGTATTGACTGACAAGGAATCCTCGGTGTCCCAGCTCAGGAGGCAGGCACATGCATCCTTGCTTGTGTTCCTCTCCGTTGGTCAGTGTTCTCTTCCCACCAGGACACAGGCTGTCCCTGTGTCTGTCACAGCCCTCACCTCGGACCCACAGTTCTTGTCTGAGTACATATGCATTCACAAGTCTGTTCCAGGCTCACCTCGTTTCTAATATCTTATGTTTGCTGTGGCTGCAGCTCCCTCGTCTGTGGAGGGGCAGAGTGTACTCCGGGTATGAGGATGCAGTTGTGCCCATTTTTCTGCTTTCCCTGGGGAAGCAGCTCAGCAAAATGAGTTCTCTCTTTTGGGAGTGGCACTCTTCTTACTCCATTTCAGGAGAAAGAAGACACAGCAGAAAACGAGGCTTCTACTGGCAGCCCTAAGAGATGCCAGACCCAACATGCAGTTTTTGTAGAGTTGTTTCTGTCGGTCTTCTTCCTCTCTGTTCACAGAACTGAAACAAGGAAGACATCCAAGTCTTGAAAGTCATGTTCCATAAAAACATAGTGCATATAAGCATTTTTAAACATTAGTATATTTAAGACAAGATGAGAGAAAATGTTGAAATAGAATTGACATTGGGATAAATATTATGAAATACTTTCATTGTTAATGACACAATTTGTGAGTTGATTTCAACAAAATCAAATCAAAAAGAATCCATTTGAGTCGATATTATTGATATGAAACAAAAAAAACACAAAGATTAAATATCTCTATGCTTCAGGCAAGACAATCTGACTTGACAATTATATTACAATAAATTCACATCTATCCAAATAGCAGTGCATAAGTAGGCACTTAGCAAGTGTCTAAAGCCTAAGTTAATTAATAGGTAATTAGAATTCACAACATTTTATAATGCATTATATAACAGAAGGTTTAACACTGACAACCAATAGGCCCTGCTTTCTAAATACAAGACCCCATGCATGTATGTGACCAATTCTTCCTGAAATCAGCAACACAATGCACTCTAGTGACAGCAAATGCTAGAAACAGCTTCATCCACTTGTCCTTCATTCCCACAGAGTAGCTGCTCTCTACATTGGGACATGCCTCAACCAATCCAGTTTCTTAGAACAGCACCCTAACTCTGTAGTGCTGAAGACAGCAGGACCCAGAAACACAGACTTGATGACAAACAGCCACTCTGCTATCTTCAGGAAGCAATAGAATCAGTCTTTCTGCATTAGAATTCTAACGCCAGCCCATTCCTTAGACTCTCTGAGCCTTGGTTCGTCATCTTCAACTTAGGGATGTTGATAACCGTCCCCACCTTGTGGGGCTATAGTAAGGACTGAAGGAGATTATAATGAGCTGACAGGTATTAAGTGCTCCGAATGTATTACACATTACCTGATGCTAGCATTAGTTCTTGGTCAGAGCTTCTTGTCAGTCTGCTCTATTACAGCCCATCCACAGGGTTTCTCAATAGCAGGTATTTGCCGCCATGCTCCAGAGGCTACTGTCTTTAGGTCCAGTTCTATTGTAGAGGTCACGAGTCAGCCACAGCATGCCTGTTGTCACAGTTATCCTTGACATCCAAAACATCCACGCCACAGTCAGTGAACGTACATCAGTCAAAGGCAAGCGAGTGTAGAACAAAGGACAGACTGAAGAGATGATCTGGATTGAATCCAGTCCAGGGAATACTTTGGGAGGAGAATCATCCGCCTTCATAGAATCTGTTTTGTTTCGTTTTGTTTTGTCACTTGTAAAGCTGAGATAATACCCACCACTTATAAAGTACTAAAGGGCATACCTTGGTGTGATGCACACTCTTCACTAATAACTTGAGTCGACTCAGAATCACAGACGAGGTGCATCTCAGGATGTACTTAGGGCATTTCCAGAGAGATTTAAATAAGGGAAGACCTACCCTGAATGTGGTGGTACCATCCCACAGAGTGGGGATACTGAGTAATAAGGGGGAGAGGAGGAAGCCAGTTGATCACCAGCCTTTATCCCTCTCTGTTTCTTGACTGAAGATGCAACGTGACCAGCAGCCTTAGCCTTGCTACCACACTTTCCTCACTGTAAACTGTACCTTCAGTCTGTGAGCGGAAAGAGACACTTCCTTCCCTAAGTGGATTTCATCATGTATTTCATCACAGCAATGATAAAATTAACTAATACAATAACTAAAAATAAAATTCCAATGGCAAATGCTTTGCCTGCTGAGGATTATGTATTTTGAATCACTAATTCAAACTGTATCCAATTCCCATCTGCCTACCCTTAGGTCCTGTGATAAACTCTAGAGTGAGCCTGGATATGAATCACATGCATTAGCCAGAATTTAATTTTTTTCAGCATACTAACTGTTAACCACTCAACTACTACTAGTAATAATATATGGACTCAGATTATGAGTCCCTTGTGGATAGACCTATGGTTGTTTGGTTTGTATTAATGTGTGTCTTCAGTAGCCAGTGCAGAGCACAATATACTGTGGGCATTTAGTAACATCCCTAGTAGCTAAAAAATGACCAAGTGTAGGGTGTAAGGGAGAAGTAGTATTAAAATCCAAAGTCTTTCAGCTGAGAACCCTGTGAATAGAGTTTTGTCATGCTGGGATTTGGGCATGGACCACCTCTCTGATTGCAAATTCATTCATCTGCGTATGAGCTAATGGGTCAGCCCTTTCTGGAATGTCACTTGGAGGCAGCTCTTCATGTCCTAGGTTTGCAGGAAGAGTTAGTACACCTCAAAAAATAATCAGTATAACCCTCCAACCAATAAAATCAAGCCCCTGATATCCTGTTTAATTTTCCAGGAGTTTTTATATACATATGTGTGTTCTCCGCACATAGTCCTGCACACACATACAAGCACTATATCTTTAACAGCATAGGGTTCTCGAGGACTGAGAGGTTTTAAACAACAGTGTTTTATTATTTCCAGCACACCCACCCTGGGAACATCCTCAGGGCTCACGCTTCCGCTATTGGAACATTTGTTTTTTATTCTGAATATTTCAGCACATCTATTTACCTGGCACTATATTTAGTACCACAGTGCCAAGATGGCATATATAAAGACTCAATTGCAATTCCCATCTGATGTCCCTTCCCTCTCCTTTTTACCCCCTTTTTTTATGTCCACACTCTGAATTCAGCACAAAGTTGGTGTGTTTAATTTAAAAAGAAGTAAAACGCTCCAGGAGACGCCTCAGACCACTGCAAATCACCCACTTTATAGAGGTAGTAAAATTGTGTATCGGATTAGAAGTGATGCTGATCTGAAATTTATGATAACTTTTAATGGCATTATAATTTTTTTCCCTGTGCGCTCCATAACTGCGTCGTTTCGATGCACACAGCAGCGAGATGAAATTTGTAAGGGAAGAACATTACCCAGGGAAGCCCAGGGGAGAGAAAAAAAAAAAAAAGGCAGTGGAATAATACAGTAGCCCCACACAGGCAGATGCAAGCCATTCTCTCCTGCCCCACAGAGAGGCACAAACTACACAACGTCCCTTCAAAATTAAAAGCAGCCTAGGGTCCAGAATTTGTTAGGACTAGGAATTGTGGTAGACGTGACCCTGAAGCTTGTTGTCTCTGTCTGCCCTATATCGCCCAGCACTGCTGGAACACTGCTCCTTCGTTGCTGAGAGAAGTCCTCCAGGCCTCCTCAGCAGAACAACCAATACTTCCCCGGAGTAAACTCCAGTCTGGGTTTCCCTCTGACAGCGCAACTGCAACTCCCCATTGGATCTAAGGGGAGCTGAGGGGTTTTCTGAAAGTCTCTTGAAACTGAGAAGGAAAAGAGGTCAGTAAGGAGGGGAGAGCTATTTTAAAGCCCAACAATAATGTTTACACTAAGCAATAAAGCCAAGAGAATAAAAGGAGCCCTTCCTCCCAATGCAAGACATGCTCAGATCGGGGGCCATCAGTCTCGGCTTGATTATTTCCAAAGACAAGAGGCTCGTTACCAGCAAGAGCCCTTCACGAACTGATTTGTAATCCTGTTGAACACTGTGTTACCCACAGCACCAGGCACTGAGTGCTGTGCTGTGGGAAAAGTGCTTCTGAAAACTGTCTGTGCGTTCTGTCTTCTGACTAGAAAAGAACTATACGGATTCCATGCCAAAAATCAGATCTCCAGAAAGTGCACACCATCTATCATCTGTGTGGTAATTTCATCAAAATTATATAGCATAAATTCAGTAATGACTCCATGACCTCAAAAGTAGTCAAAGACTTGTCTGGATACTTTTAAAATGTCAGCATTTTAAATAACAACAGCAACAAAGAACCAAGCAAACAAGCAACAATAACAAAACCTGAAGTACTCAATTCACTTCAAAGGAGATCAGAAAGCTGAGGCAGGAGGATTGCCATGAATGCAAGGCTAGCCAAGGCTACATTATGAAACCCTGGAGACAGTGAGCAAGACAAAAAGAGAGAAGGGTAAGGAGGGAGAAGGGTAGGGGTCTGTTTGTTCAACTGCTGGGCAATTTAATACAGACCTCTCTTAGATCACCTCATTTTACTAATATTAAAGTTTGGGCTGTGGCTTTGTGAGAATATGAGCTTGCTCTGCAATATGAATGCTGAAATATTCAGGAGTGAGATGTCAGATCTGCAAATTATATCCAAACAGTCCAGCAAAGACAGCTCAGGCCAGCACTGAAGAAGGTTAACAGCTAATGAGTCCGGAGGAAGGGTGACCAGAGGCTCATTAACTTCTACTTTTTTTTCCCCTAGCATAGAATTATTTTCAAAACAAGAAGTTGGGATAAAACATCTAAAAAAAATAATACTGTTTCCCCTCTGGGCAGGATTTTCAATGTTCCATGTCCTCTTCTGTGCCCTCCATCCAGTTCCACAATGGAAGAAGCCCTTGCCGGACAGAGGTGTGTCTTTTGGTGTAGTTCCTTCAAAGCCCCAGCACGTAGCTCCTGGTGCCTCAAGAAAGGGCAGAGCAAGAGAATCAGCAGCCAGCCTCCCGCCAAACTGTGCTAAGATTGCAAAATCAGCCCACATGGTAGGATTGTGCAAAGCTCAAGCTGAAAACACACGCGCGCGCGCACACACACACACACACACACACACACACGTACACGCACATGCACAAGCGTGGGCACATGGACACACGGACACACACCAAGGAAAATCTAAATGACCAGAAAGTGTGCGAGTTGTTTTGAGCATTTTTTACCTTCTGGGCCAAAACTGAGTTCAAAGAAGCAGTTCCTGGGCCTGTTCCCTCTCTTTCCTCTAGGATTAAAAGCAGATTAGAGTACCAATTTCCAGATATCTAGGTTTCAGCAGAGATAGGGAAGGTCCCAGCCTCTAGCTATAGCCCCAGGTTTCAAATTTGCCTCAAAATGTTTGCTGGCAGTAAAAGCAGCCTGCTGCTTCTCCCTCGGTGGGACTCACCAGAGAGTTCTTCAGTTGCCTGGTTAGAGGAACCAGCTTAGACAGGCTTCCTCTCTGGTTTATACAGGCACCACCTGGTTCTGTTAGCCCTGTTGATCCAATTCACACATGTCAGCCAGGCCTAATGGAATGTTTTTCCTTTTGTGTTAATTTTGTGTGTCTCCTCCCTTGCCTACATCTATAAAAGTCATTGTTTCTAGAGAATTCAAATTTTAAAAAATCAGAATATTATGTAACTCCTTCCTTTTCTAGACAATGAAGCAAAACTGAAGCCCAGAGAAGGGAAGTCAGTTATCCAAGCCCACACAGCTAATTCTCTGTAAAACCTTCGATTAAACCCTACTTCTGATTCCTGCCATGCTTTACTTCCACTGAGACATGTGACTCTTCTTTGGAAATTATACACATGGTCCTCAAAGTGTCCAAGTGTCCAAGTGTCCAACTTCCATGATGTGTCTCAGTGTCTCTCCTATTCGGATTGAAAACCTGCATCTCTGGCTCTGGGTTGTTAGTCAATCACACAGTCTTAGAAATTATCCAGGAGTCATTAACCATCCATTCTAAAGTAGGTTGGGAAGTTCTTTTCTTGAACATTCCCCAATAGTCTACCTTTCAGATCTCTCACAAACAGAAGAAACGTCTCTTCCTGAGACATACAATTTCCTACCCAGACTTACAAATCTTTTTGAAAACCCCATTTCTCTCTCTTTCGTCTATTCTTTGACATGGCTTCTCTCTGTTCCTGGATATTGCATGTGCTGAGGGCCTGTGAACAGGTGGATCTCTGCCATACCGCATCTCTGAATTAACACTGAGAAGCCTTCCCTTGTTCTGCAGTTTTGATTCTACATCTTCTCACCCTTATGCTTGGTCATTTGTCATTGTTTCCTTCCCCTCTCCCAGGCTGATCCCTGAGCCATAGGTGCAGGAGTTGTGTTGTAAACATATGGGTGCATAGGAGGGGTTGAAGGGGGAAATGATATAAGTATATTATAGTCTCAAAAATAAGAAATTATTATTTTTAGAAATGTCTTTAATATTTTGACAAACAATGATCAAAAAAATTTAAAAATAAAAATTAAATCTGGGGCTTATTCTTCTTTTGTTTCCAGCACAGTTGCTGGTATATGGTGGGCTCTCACATAAGCTGTTCTTGAGGATAAGGAAATACAAACTAACAGATTTTTAATGTCTTATTCTTGGCTTGGCTTGTGATGATCCCAGCAGGCAGTTCATCTCTGACTGATGTGCATAAGGTAGCAGAGGTCATGGTCCTAATGTGTTCCCTACCTACATGAGACATGCCTTCCTTAAGGTGGTATCTAGAGCCCTGTCACCCAATTCCTTTAGTCTCTGGAGGGATCTTATCAGAGGGAACAGATTCACCCTCAGACTTGTACAGCATCCAGAGAGCAGCTGCTTCTCCTTCGTTCCTTCCTTCCTCCCTTCCCTCCTTGTCCTCCTCCCCATCCTCCCCATCTTCCTCTTCCTTCCCATCCTCCTTCTCCTTCCCTTCTCTCCCTCTCCTCCTCCTTTTCTTTCTTTTTATTTTATATCCCAATTACATCTTCCCCTCCCTCCTCTCCTCCCATCTCTCCCTCTTATCTCCCTGCCTCCACATCCTCCCATCCCCCTCAGAAAAGAAGAGAGCTCCAATAGATGTCAACCCACCTTGGCATATCAAGTTGCAGTAGACTAGATGCATCATCTTCTCCTATTATGGCTAGGCTAGGCAAGGCAGTCCAGTTAGGGGATAGGGATCCAAAGGCAGACAATAGAGTCAGAGACAGCCCTTGCCCCTGCTGTTAGGGGTCTCACATGAAGATTGAGCTGCACAGCTGTTACATATGTACTGAGGGACTAGATCTATCCCTTGCATGCCTATAGAGCTTCTTGCTTCTTTCTCCGTAGTGCTACCTGACACCACTGGTAATACCAGTTCCCTTAATCTTTAGTGATTCCTTTTCTTTCTAACATGCTCATTCTTACCTAACCATCCCTTCTCAAAGACCTTCACATATCCCTTTAGTCTCTCACTACAGTTGAAATGTTCTCCAGCAGAGACGCCAACTTGAGCTGCTCACGGCAGATGTATGGAAAATGCACTCGGGATATAGCCATCCACTTCCCAACTGCATGCCCTTCACTGGGTTCATTAAGACATCTACACCTCAGTTCCCTTTCCTATAGTATTTTTCAGAGTCACAATTAGTAACAGAAGAAGAAAAAAAACAGTGTGTGTAAAATGTTTAACCCAGGACCTGTCACATACAAACTACAAGTCAACAACCAACACGAATAATAAACACTTCCTTACTGCACTACCACCCTAACCAGGAACGCAAAAGCAGAATGCGCCCTGTTGGTTCTCACAACCATTTCTTTGTATCCTTTGGTTCTCCATAAGCTTTGGTCCATTCTTTAAAAAAAACATAATTTTGGCTGACTCCTCCTGCTTTGAATTTTGGTTGGTTAGTAGGTTTTGTTGGGTTCAGCTTGTGTTTGTTTGTTAAGTCATTTGTTTCTTTGTTTGTTTTGGCATATCTCTTTCTTGTAGCCTCAAGTGACCTCCAACTCAATATCCTCCTGCAGTTACCTTCTAAATGCTGGGATTACAATTGTGGGACACAAAATGCATCTGGCTTTGTGTTTTTAAATCTTCTTGTTTCTCCCTGTTCACTTGACTGCCAGCAGGGCCGGTGCTGAATGAAAAGGGTCCCTTCAAGTCTGTGTAAAAAAAAAAAGGTTGATGACTGGAGAGGAAGAGAGAGTCCAACTGGGGATGGACTTTTCCAAAGAGCAGTCTATTATGATCAAAGCCCATCAAATTCAGTCTCCACTTCACCTCCAAAGGCTCCTGCGCCGTAGCAGGACTGCCTTTCTGGCCACACAGCAGCCCCTTCCAGTGATACCTTGCTCCATCCCGCTCTGAGGTCCTCTGTTCTCAGCCCTCAGGGACGTCCCTGGAAATACAGTGAATGATGAGCAGATACTTCAGGCTCCCTCTGAATGACTCCTCTTTACCTAATTATCTACCAAGAGGGAAATCAGATGTATTTGAACAAGTCCTGCCAATGTGTTCCTCTCGGAGTCCCATTAGTCTCATGGATAGGAAACATTCCTAACGCAATTAAAATAATGTTATCCCCTGAGGGCTGTGGGATGAGACCCTCAGTACCTCCTAGAGGCACAGTGTCCTTTGGTGCCAGTCAGTTGGGATCTAGCTTCACTTTAGCCGCCAGTGTTTAGAAACCAAGGACTTTCTGTTAAGAGCTGTTGTGGAGGAGTGGTGTGTTCCTGGACAGACTGTTCCTCATAGTCCCTCCTTCCAGATGTTGATTTCACATACCACATGCCAGGTGGAGAGATTCTAGCCACAGAGAACTCCAATGACCCACAAAAATGCCTTCAAAGGCATTAGCCCATTCGGGAAGCCTTTAGAAGCCCGTTAGAAATGTCAGTGCACACTAAAAGAGCCTCCGATCCAAATGCGCTGAGGCTTAACCTCATTAAAATGTTGCCGCAACACAGGGTCAAACTTATCTTGCCTCCAGATTCCTTTCCTCCCGCCAATCGCTGAGAGGCCGTTTTCTTTCTAATTAATTTCATCTAGATGAAACCCGCACAAATGTCAGCACGACAAATTAAGACTTATTGATTATTGGCTTTTTAAATATAGTTAATGGTTCTGTCCAAAGATAGAATATTTTAGAGACATCAGCGAGACAGTTTAGCTTAGGCCAGATCTGGGTTTTCTGAACAATGAGAACACTATGCTAAGCATCCTCTGCAGAGCCAGCTCATATTTTTCATCAGAAACCTTATCCTTATTTTATAGCCAGAATATAGAGAAAGCCAGAAAGCCAGCCCTTGATGCCCCTTCCCTTCTCTACGTGGGGTACCAGAGATCAGTCACCTTCTTTCCCCTGTTCTAGCTTCCCTAAATATTAGGAGGTTAAATTTGTTCACCAAGATGGCTGATAGAAAAGTAAAACGTGACTCTCAAGCTCCATCTCAGAAATCTCTTGTTTCCAGGCCCATGGTGGCACAGCAGATGCCGTAGCCTAATAACGGGGCAGTCTCTCAGCAGATTTGTCTCTGTTGTACGGATGGTTATCCGGGGAACAGCAGCCCTGACTACCACTCTCAGATGGATGCAACCTAGTTCAAAATATCTGATAAGTATTTAAAAAAAAAAAAATCTTGGAAACCAGGCTGAGAGGGTAGTGTGTGCCTGAATCCCACCACTCCAGAGGCACCATGGGTTCAAGCCAGCTAAGCTGTACAGTGAGACCCTGTCCCAAATACATAAACAAATAAGGAAACACAAAGCCTCGGAGGCAACTGGCATCCTGTCACCGGGTCCCCTTCCCTTGGTAGAAAATCAGGAGAAAGAGAAACAAATTGCATCAAAGATAACATCACACCGGGAAGTAACATCTGGCTCCCAGTTCTGAAACACTTAGACAGACCTTTTTTTTTTTTTTTTCTTTTTTTTGTAATGTTATCCAGCTCATCAAGAGCTTTTATTTTACCAATTAAGTATATCCAAAGCCTACAAGTAATGTTCCTAAATGGGAGAAAATCAGGCTCGCAATCTACACAGGTAAATTGCTGCGGGGAAGAGATTTATAACACCTTTTCTTTTCCTTTATCCTACTCAAATGTTTCAATTTGTCAGGGAACAACGGTTCGCTTTCTTCCCACATTCATTCCGGAACTGCAATCATTCAGCCTTCATCTATCACACAGATCCAGGGAAGGGGTCCCAGGGACCATTTAGTCCAACCCATCACTGCAGAGCAACGAGCTGAAGCCCTGAGCAGCTTTACACATTCTAGGAAACAAGACCTGAAAGGATGTGGATATGTGTGTGCCGCGGGTTTTACTTCCCATTTCACTGTTCAATACAGTCTTTGCTATCATGGGTCCAAGACTACATGTCAATCAAAGGTGAGTGTTGATGTTTTAGAAAAGACGCTGAGCTAAGTGATGTCAATGCCAGAAAGCCAACAAATCCAGCATGAAGAAAAACAAAAGCTGAGAGAATTCACTGGACCCAGCCTGGGCCTAAGAAGACTAAAGAATGTGGAATCCATGGGTACGTAACCTGAAACCCTGAAACAGAGAGATCCCAGCTGAATTACAGCAAAGTTATGTCAGGCCACAGAATGCATCTCTCATGCCAGATGAAAGAATAAGACCTTCTCATGAGCTCCTTGTGGGGTCTTTCATTTTAAAGGAAACTTTAGCAGTGAAGACATGGAGACAGAGATAAGTATATGGTGCCTGGGTCACTGCAGCAGGGGACTGCTCCAATTGATCTTGAGGACTTTCTTGTCATGACTTATGCTTATGTTTGTATTTATGTTCTGCCAACAACACCCTAAGCTCGGGAATGGCTTTAATGAATAAACAATAAACTTAAAAATGATAATAATGTCATCAGGATCAGACATCAGAGCCGGGTTATGGCTAGGTCTTAATTGATGCTGCAGAATTGATCACAAATGACTAATTCTTTCAATCCTGATTTATCAAAGCTGGTAAGTGTGGGAGCCTCAGTCTTAAGTGAAACCAGCTTCCTTAGCTGTCCTGGGTCAGACAGGCACATCTCCAGTTTACATTCTTGCTTCATACAACTGGTGTGTGTGTGTGTGTGTGTGTGTGTGTGTGTGTGTGTGTGTGTTGAGCAGCATGTTGTGATAACAGTAATGAAATTAATGACACAGAGAAGGGACCTGATGCCACATGTCGTGAAAGAGACACTATCATTTCTCAAAACTGTTTAAGAATAAAACCAGATTCAAAGTCATCTGTAATCAAAGAGTAGATTAAAAAAAAAACAGTGGTTACCATAAAAAAATAATCCTTTCATTTATAACAATGAGCTCTGGTGGGATGTGGAGCTCAGTTGAGCCAGTAGTACTGACTGGTCACATGATTCTATCGGAGAAGAAATTGTTATCAACTCCATTCCCTGGCCCAATCTCAATCCTGAACCTACTGTATTTTTGCTAAAAGAGCATGCAATCTGCAGAACGCATAGACTCCCAAAAGGCAATAAAAATACAAAATAAGAGTGTTGGCAGTTCTGACCCAACACAGCCAATCAGCAGCTCTAAGGTAAGGCACAAAAAGAGGTAATGATGGAAAACTTGTATTTGATGTTCTCCAAATTGTGCCTGATGGTCACCATCTATGCCAGTAAACAAGAGAGGAAGGCTCATTAATCAAACCCAGAGTCCCGACTTTGGTGTGCAAAAGAAGCTAGAACTAATGCAAACTCTTGTGAGGGATTGTACTTCCTAAGGTGTCTCAGCGCAGTTAACTGATGATACCTTGTAGGCTTTGTTTTTAAAAGCCAATGGCTACATTTTCTTCCCATATACATTAATTTAGATATGTGTTCCTAGTAAAACAAAAGCCATCTTGTTGACACACGTCAGAGAAGTAGATCGTGTGTTATGCAAGGCCCAGGCTCTTCCCACAAGCACTAGAAGAGCTACACAAAGGGTTGATGTCTAACAACATGTGCTGGTAGGGGTTGAGGAGACCAGCCTGTCTGCCATGGAAGCTGGAAAGACCAGTTTCATCACATTATAACACTACATTTTAAGCCAACATTAAGTTATTCTTATATTGTCTGGGTTCCTGTATAGTTTTATTCTGTGGCTCACACAATCACTAGACTCTCCTCTCCTCTCCTCTCCTCTCCTCTCCTCTCCTCTCCTCTCCTCTCCTCTCCTCTCCTCTCCTCTCCTCTTTCTTTGTTCTGAAGTATTTAAATTTCTTTCTTTCCAACTCTAGACAGATAGCTTTCAGTGCCACTGAGAACAACAGCAGAAAACAGAAAACAGAACTCATAAAAGAAGCGTAAATATATGAGGGGAGGCACCTAGGCAACGGCATGGAAGAGCTGGCCCCAGAGGTATGGGCATGGGAGAGCTAGAGAGCCATCTCCGCCCCTCACCTGACTAGGAAGAGAAATGGTGTGAATATGGGAAAGCTGACAGGCTGGCCAACTCAACTACCAACCCAGGTCCAGATTCAGGGCTTTTAACCAACATCTTGGGCATCCCTGAGCTGCTGGAGTACTTGATGGGGCTGGTCCTTTGGATCCATAACAGTGGGACCCCATTGACATGGGATATCTGAGAGTCTCCATGCGGGTCCAGTACTGGTGTTGTAGCAGAAGCCAGAGGCCTTGAACTAGCCTAGTAATTCATTGCAATGAACATCCACAAGTAAAGCTGTTTGGGCTTCTGGGGCTGTTTGGGCAAAAGGGTATACTGGACGACACGCTGCACCTTCCCATGCCACTACAATGACTGAGCACATGATGGAAATGAGGGGAAGATGGAAGAGTGGGATGGGTACCCAAGTGCACAGAACCCTGTGGCTGGCAGAGATCTTTTTTTCTATTTATTTTTATTTTTATTTATGTGGAAGGAAAGCTACAAGGGTGGAGGGCTGGTATGGAAGGACTTGTAAATGAGTGGGATTAGAGCACAGAATGTGAAGTTCTCAAAGATTCAATAAAAAAAATATGTTAAAACTAAAAAACCTATTTCCTTTTTGCTTTATAGATTAAAACGAAGTAAATTGAATGTATTAAAGAAATAAATACTCCAAAGGTTAATATATATTATATATAGAATATATTTTTAATATTTTGAATTGAATATACAATTGAATATATATTCAATATATACACACATATATTCTATGAGGGAGGGACTAGAGAGATGACTCAACAATTAAGAGCACTTGGCGCTCACATGTCTATAAGTCTACTTCCAAGGGACCCAGTGCCCTCTTCAGACCCATGAGCACTGCATACATTCATGGTGCACATACTCACATGCAAGCAAAGCACCCATCTACATAAAATAAATGTAAATAAAAGGAAGGGGGACAGTCAGAGCTGGAGAAAAGATGCTTCTAGAACAGCTATCACCTCAGCATCAATGGCTCTATGGCTCTTCCATTGAGCTTCAAGCCAGGACCCACCACCAGGTCAGACTTCCATACTTCAGCTCTCAATGTGTCATGCCTGCCCTCAAAGCCTCCAGGGAAAACTCCATCTTCAAAATGGCTGTCCAAGGTAAATGCCACTGTAATAGAATACCGTAATGGCTGCACCAATGAAGCATGGACAGCCATTTTGAAGATGGAGCCATAGAGCTGAGGTGACAGCAGGGTTTCTCTGTCTGGGGAACAAAAATTAATAAATAAATATTGGGCCTAAGGAGCAACATCTAACTATAAATAGCCAAGGTGGTGTGTTTTTAAAATGTGTGGCCTGAGTAGGAAATGGATATTTTTTTACGGAAATAGTAACTGCCAAGTTGATTATCATTTGTTTCATCATTCAGTGAATATTTATTAAGTGCTGTGGATCACCGATGAATGGACTGACAGTCAAGGTGCACACGCTTCCCAACCTCATAGACTCTCTGACCTCACAGAGCTTCCATCATATGCTTTTAATTCACTCATTGAGAAATTTTTGAAAAGTATCTTGGAGTTCTATAAGTCAACACATAATTCCTGAGCTCATAGTTGGTGTACCCTCTGGGTTCTTAGGTTATATCACAAACATAGATAAAGATTTCTATCCTTAGGACGTTCATCGTCTGGCTGAGTGGATGCAACTGATGGCAACATACTTACAAATTAAGAATTTTGTAAACTACAGTAGAATTAATTAATGTGTACTGAGAGAGAAGGAGAGAGGGACATGGGGAGAGGAAGAGATAGAGGGATGGGTAGAGAGAGTAAAGAAAGACAGGAATGTCTATGAAGCTTTGAGCTATAGAAGCTGGAAGGACTAGAGTGGAGTCAGGGATGTGAACCAAGAGGACCAAGTGTAGCCCTGTGGCCGCTTGTAAGACTCTGGCCTTCATGCCAAGTAAAAAGGGCACTACTGGGCCTTTGAAATCAGGGATATGATTGTGTTCTGTCACAAACACACCCTTCTGCCTCACTTTTGAGAATGACCTATTGAGGGTAGAGCAAGCATGGGAGGGAAGGAAGTAGATAGTTAGGTAGGAATCCCTAAGTCCCAAATGCCAGTCAGATGGGGGCCTTGAATCATCACAATCCCAAGGTCTGGAAAGGAGTCAAGGTTTTGGTGGCATTGTTATATACAGAATATTAGACTAGTATTGCTCTCTGCTTTTGGTAAGACTCAAATAAAAGCAAACATTTAAAGTTTATAACAGTGCTTAGCATGCAGTTATTACCTAGTAACAGATAATAATAATAATAATAATAATTATTATTATTATTATTCAAATGCCATTTTCAAGCCTTTCTATTAGCAGATGAGAGTTATTTTCATTCCTAGAGCCATCAATAATAATATATTATACATTATAAAATAATACATTATATAATATATAATATAATATATAATACTATATTATCTATAGCTATATGTTATACATTATGTAATAATATATTATGTATGATTAAATATTTTATAATATAATATATAATATATAATAATATCTATTGCTTACATATAATATATTGTTAATTGTAATGCTATATGTTTTTAATTATTATATATAATAATATATATATTGTTAATGGCCCTAGAGATGACAATAACTTTTATATGCTAATAAAAAGGCTTGAAAATGGCATTTGAATTCAGACCTCAAAGGGGAAGTCCTTCTCTTCCTTTCTCCCACCAGGCCTTGGTTCCAAGGTCTGAGGCAGGTACAATAGCCCAACTTTCAGAAAGTGCCTGTGCTGGTACAGATTCACCTTGACCTCCCCGCCCCCATCTTTTTCCCCCAGTCCCAAAATCAAGGCTTTGGAGTTAGCAGGCCAACGTAAGGCAAGGCTGGATACCCTGTACTAGGGCAACAAACTCCTTTGCGGCTGCCTTTAGCCAGAGGAAGGGCAGGGGTGCCTTCACCTTGGGGGAAGACACCGAGGAGTTGTGATAGCCCCCAAAGCCATTACTCAGACACCCACCCAGCTTGCCACAGGAGTCCCTAGAAGCCACCAGAGAAACAAAGTCTGTCAATAGCTTAGTAAGCTCAGTCCTGTGAGCAGGACAGAGGCAGCCTCCTCTCTGGAGAAGTCCGCCCTAGAGAGAGTGCAGTCAAGTGGAATGGTTGGAGAGTACTTTAGAGAAATTTCGCCAAAAGGGAAAGTAGAGACGGTCTCTTTTTTTAATTCCCTACCAAAAAAAAAAAATCTCCAGAACTTAAAACTATTTTAATCAGCTGAAAAACATACATGGGCTTTACAGCTCCCAGACAGCTTGCACAAGCCCCGATAAATGCCTATCGCTCATTTGCATACGCTAACAGCTACCCTTTAATCAGCCTCCTAATCCCTGATGGTATTAATGAATTTTTTTATGCTTTTTTTTTTTTAGTATCATGTTTGCTAATTCAAGAATGATCAGCGGCTTCTGTGTGCCTTTTTTTATTCGGGAAATAATGGGTGAGCTGGGTACTCCTGTTATCCCGCTCTCACAAATAATTAAGACTACAAAGGGTACAAATCAGTTTGAATGCGGAGCACAAAGGCACAGGCTCCGCAAAGGCCGGTCTCTGTTCCTGTTTCTCCCTCCCCACCCCCCTCTTTTCTCTCATTTCATTTGTTCCTTCTCTCCAGCAAGAAGTGGTCAGGCAGTGTTCTGGCCAGTGCAAAATGCCTTCCTCTAACCCTAACCCCGGCTCCACCAGGAGGGTCTTCAGAATGCTGTGAGTTTTCATCGAGGTGGGCTGGACTCCTTGGTGAACAGTAACTGCAGAAGAGCAAAAAAGGAGAAGGGAAACTTTCTAACCCATGTCTCCTGGTTGTTGCCTGCTTTTTTTGTTCCAGCTAAGAACCTGGTAGGAACTGGGTGCACCCAGAATAAAGGAGATGACAGCATCTTCTCCTGCCTCAGGCTTTGCTCTGGGGACCCTGGGACAGTTTGGTGATGACAGATCAGGTTAACCAGATTCTAGAACTGGAACATCAGTGGTTCATTCAACTCTAGATGGACCAACATTAAGGCTGGGATTGATGTTTTAAGCCTTTATGGACAGAGGAAGAGACGGCTCTTGATGGGTCCTCCAGAGAAACAAGAAAGAAGTTTGCAAATAATCCAACTTGCTTTAATCATTATAGGTGCCTACCCTCAAACCAATAGCCAGAGAAAGGAGCCAGGCCTCTATGTTGTGTACATTTGATACAGAAATGTAACTGAATAACAGGCAGAAAATACGCATGCAATTGTGATATGTACATAACTGATAGCAGTTTAACTATTTATTTTAGAGGGGAAAAACACCTAGTAGCTATAAAAAAAAATACCAAAGAACCTCAAAGCAGTTATTCTTTCAAGGATTGGAAGAGGCCAGCTTTCTCTCTCTCTCTCTCTCTCTCTCTCTCTCTCTCTCTCTCTCTCTCTCTGTGACAGAGAGAGAGTGAGTTTTAATTTTTTAATACAGGGAAATGCTATGAGATACAACGGAGACAATCAAATCAAAATGGAGACTGCAAAATCCGTTGCAGTGTAACAGGGGTAAAGTGTTCTGTGAATACGCATGATTATAAAAGCTACCGCCTCCCCTTCTGTAGAGGCCGGCCATCTTATCCTGGCCATCTTCCACTCACCCACATTCTCTGGAAAAGAACTTGTACAACTGGAAATTATAATCGCTTTAATTCTGACTGTCTTCTAGTTAAACTATTTTCATTTCTGAAGGAACATTTTCTGGCACATGGTAGACACTCTAATTGATTTCAATTGCCTTGACTCTAATATACAAATGTTGGGAAACTATTGCCAGCAGTAAACTTACCTATTAGTCCAAACCAAGGAAATGACTTGACTGTTCCTGCCAGAAAACTAATAATACACT